>NC_133618.1:118787140-119087140 GCF_048593235.1 Sminthopsis crassicaudata | reverse complement strand
TTAAGATAGGAAATAGGGGAAAAACCAGGTTTAGTGGTAAAGTACCATATTTGCAGTCAGAAGACTAGTAGGTTCAAACCTATTCTATGTGGCCTTGGACAGTTTGTAAAGTATGACCCATAGCAGGGGATGGTCTTTTTACCTGGTGGAAACAAGAGAGCAGAGCTTCCATCAATCACTACTTAGTAAGTTTCCCAATTCTAACCTCTGACAAGGACTGAATTTGGAGTTCTTTTTATCTCAGAACATCTGCCATTTTTGGATGAGGCTAAGGATCAGTATAAATAAATAAATAAATATAAATAAATTCATTCATGTCCGTTTAGGACATAATAACCAGGTATAGGTTCTGATCCAATATGTCTGCTGTCTCAACAACTTCTTCACTAGTATTTGGAGAGAAAACAAATCCCCACAATGCACATCTCTGTTTCTAGTCATGTGTTCTATTCATGTTCTATTGATATTTTATTCATAAATAATGCAACCAAATTGGATTTACTACAAGTTTATATCATCTATTCTCAACTGGATCCTTACTACTGTATGGCACTTACCACCATTATCCTATAGTGGGGTATATTTTCTTCTCTCCTCAAATCCCATTTCTTCTTCCTCTTCCTCCTCTTCCTCTTCCTCTTATTCCTCCTCCTCCTCCTCTTCTTCCTCTTATTCTTCCTCCTCTTCCTTTTATTCCTCCCCCTCCTCCTCTTCTTCCTCTTAATCCTCCTCCTCCTCCTCTTCCTTTTATTCCTCCTCCTCCTCCTTCTCTTCCTCTTCCTCTTTCTCTTTCTCCTTCACCCTCCTTTTTTCTTCTTCTTTCTCTTACTCTTCCTTTTCTTCTTCTTCTTCCTCTTCTTCCTTCTTCTCCTCTTTCTTCATTTCAGTGGCATAGGCAATTCCACGTGAGAGAATTCCCTCTACCAATGCATTACTAAAATTTAAAGACTTAGAGAGATTTGCATGGGGCACTGAAGATTAAATGTCATAGTGTATATAAAATAGAATATTTGATCTTATAGGTCTATATATTTTAAAATATGCTATTTGTTTTGTTGTATATTATCTATACATACATATATACATAGATATGTACATAATATTTGTATGGCACTTTAAAATGTGCATAGAACTTTTGAAATAGTATCTCATTTGATCCTCCTCACAACAACTCTGTGTAATAGGTATTATTTTTGTCCCTTTTTATAGAATGGGAAACTGAGATTCAGTGATTTGTCCACAATCATACAGAGAATAAATATGTGAGGCTGGATATGAACTCAGATCTTCATGACTCCATGCCCAGTGCGCTACTCACTGTATTCTACTTACCTTCCTCATTATTCTAGGAATCTGATTGATTTTCAAATCAATGAACTTTCTCAAATGGAAGCAGAACCAAAACTGGTTCCAGTTACTCATGCGTTCTTAAAACTTTCACAGGTGCCTCAGACAATAAGGGTCCAAAACAATGCAGAGAAGTATTTGTGTCTGAGGAGATATTTTGCCAGTCTTTCCCCCCTTTGTTTTATTGTGAATTTAATAAGCAAATCAATAAGTACCAACATTTCAGCATACAAAGAACAAGACAAAAGGAGAACCTGAGAACTTTTGTATTCTGTTTCTTCTGCACATTAAAAACAAGTTTTTATTGATGCTCTTTTATATACAGGTTGTCACTACCTATTGACCCTTCTTCATAGGAAAATATTGTCATTGAAAATTTTAAGGATATGTGCTCATAAGTTTTGCTGAATGCTGAATGCAGTTTTAGAGACCAGAGTGATGTGGGTCAGAAGCCAGATTAGGGGGAAGGTACTGACCCATTCAGATTTGCACCCAATATTGATTTTTCTAAATGGCAATGTATTTACAAATATAGTTTGTAAACTCTCTGGACTTTCACTTCAAATTTTTTAAGTTGATGTTATGTTCAAAATAAATCTTCACAAAGCAAATGGGGAAAATTCTTGTAGAGTCAAGATGCCAGAGTTCTAACTATTCCTATGTCTTTTCTTTCTCAGGGGTTCCAAACCATTTTCCTCTCATGGTCTTCTTTGAAAATGTAGTGAAGCCTTTGAAAACAATGTTGAAAATAATTATCTATTTCTATGTATCTAACTATTTATCTACCTACCTACCTATCTATCTATCTGAGTTAAGCAAAACCAAAAATAAGATGTTGGACCACAGTTTAAAAA
The DNA here is from genome assembly GCF_048593235.1 of Sminthopsis crassicaudata. Taxonomy (NCBI): domain Eukaryota; kingdom Metazoa; phylum Chordata; class Mammalia; order Dasyuromorphia; family Dasyuridae; genus Sminthopsis; species Sminthopsis crassicaudata. The sequence goes on along the minus strand of NC_133618.1, from coordinate 119,084,939 downwards.
CTACAGCTCTATCAGAAAAAAAAAAAAAGAATAAAAATTTCATTTGGCTCACAGGTACTTAGGTTTATTTTACCCTCTGGGCTGGTCCTAATACATTTATGTTGTTCATTATTCATTCTGCTACTTCCAAAGAAAAAATGTAAAAAACACAGCGAGCCAACTCTTGAACTAAGAACACTATAGCTCTCTCTTTAAGTGTTTTTGAAACAAGAGTTTCTTGGTGTCGGATAGATAAAACGTCTAAGTAACTAGATTTTTCCCATTTCAACTGGACATTTGCCACCCTGGAGACACAGCCCCAGTGTGTGATTTGAATTTCAAGATGAGGAAAGATAATCTTAAGTGAAGAATAATACTCTGCAGTCAAGGTAAAAATATACCTTTCCTATTGAGGTAAAAGTGTGCCTCTCTTTTCATTTCCTCATACAACCGTTTTAGTATGTTCCAAATGACATCTCCTGGAGAGGAAGTTATGTTAAGGGATTTGAGAATCCAAAAGTTTCCTTCGAAACTTTGTGGTTATGTGACTTTATTAAGCTCTGTGGCAGACCTTCACAAGAGTAAATGCCCTAATAATGTTCATAGGACTTAACATAAAGGGGAAAGGGGAATTTGATATGCACAGATGGAGTGCATGGAATTGTGGGTACCAGAAAACTTCCTGTCCTCCAAAGCTAATGGTCATGACTTTCAAATACATTTTTATTTTGGTTGTTTGTCCATGTCTGTGAGCGTGCATGCATGCATATGTGTATACACGTGGGTGTATGTGTGTGTGTGTGTGTGTGTGTGTGTGTGTGTGTGTGTGTATTTTATAGCTAAGCAGGAAGGGACAAGGTCATTCCATTGCTCCATGTAAGGAGATGCCTAATGTTCTCCTTCTTTTTGGAAGAAGAAGGCAATATGAGCTGGTGCATTTTAATTATGGAAAAATAAAAAGAAAGGAATAAAATCCAGTCCAACAAAGCAAAGATTTAAGCTGACATCACTTTCCATATAATTGTGATGCCAGCAGACACTCAATAAACATATCAGCATTGTTAAAATGATTTATTGGCCAAATAGTTGAATGTAAAATATTATCAATATATGTGTCATCATTGATCTTTCTTGGGTCTAGCTGCTGAAGAATGGGGCTGTGAGATGATTTCAACAAACAATCCTTGACAGAAAACCAAAGGCAACAATACACAGGGACAGACAGCTGACAAATGCAGTATGGGGCCATTAAAACATGTGATGAATTTGCCAGGAAAGTATATATTTGTGCAAGAGGTGAGCTCATATCTACCATAAATTTGTCAGCCATGACACAGTGTTCTCCAGCTTGGCATGAGTAATGCCTTGCTATTTGCCGGCTTTGTCTGGCAAAAGCTCTATCAGTCACTCCAGGGTTATTTACAAAGAAATGTGTCTATCAGTTACAAGGACATGACTTTGCCACTAAAAGATAACAAAAGAGGAAATCAGCCAGTGGCCTCTCGGCAAGGGCTGTGTCTTCTCCAGAAAAGCTCTGCCTGGGAATGAATCAGATGGACGGCAATGGGCTGTGCTGGCCCTGTGCCTGGCATGGGCAGCCTTAGTGCATTTATCCACACTGATTAGATTAGAAATTATTAATAGGGGGCTATGGAGTAGAGCAAAGGGTCATTTAGAGTTTAATTCTGTTCTCAGATAACTTCATTTCGGCTGATGGGATTGTTATTGTAGGGGTTTTATATGTTTATAGGAAACAATATACTCAATAATGAAGTCTTGCCTCCTTCTGCAAGGTCAGGAAAGCTATTGTGTAGCTAGATTGAAGTCTTCACAATTGTGTTAATTAAGTAACAGTGATTGGACTTGGTCTCCTCATGAAATGCATTTAAGGGACTAAAAGCTGCTGAGAATGTAGTCTTTCAATATAAATATATAGCGAAGCAAGTAAGACCAGAAAGCAGTCAGAGATTGAGTAAACAGAATAGCTGACGCGAAGCTTTTACTTAAGGAAGACAGCGGCTTGGCTGGCAGATGGAGCTTCTTGCCACATAAATACAAATGTCTCATCAGTTTAGTATTAAACGTAACAGGTCTTTTCTCTTTTACTCAATTCCTGACGAATCTGGAAGACAAGGTTATAGAATTTGATATTGATGGTGCATTATGACTCATCAGTCACTTTATTCCCTCCTAGCCCTGCCTGTTGGAAGCAGATGATTAGTATACAATGAGATCCAAAGCCTTTTCTGATAAAGGGCCATTTCATTGGTCTTGCATAATATAATAGGGCCATTAGTGACACTGTGGCTCGGGCTCTGTCGTCATATCCATTATGAACTCCCACTTTCCCCCCTGGTTTATAACTTGCCTATTAAAACTTGCTGAAGACAGCTAGAATTCCATTTGTTCCAAGAGACAGGTTCTCTTCCAAACAGTTGCAAGGAAATGGTTAGCTGCTAAATAACAAGTGGAACCAGTGAGGCAGACAGAGGTGACTTAGCAAGTTTGGGCTATGGTTACCTGCAGTCTACATATTTCCAAATGCTTTCTGCTTTGGAAGCAAAGCTCTTTCCCAATGGTGCCTGATGTGGAGCTGTCTCCCTTTAAGAAAAAATCACAGATGAAACTTGGCAAGGGGATGATTGATCATTTCTTGCCCTCAGGTGACCACTGTCCTGGGACAGCACACATTCTCCTCCTCCCCCCATCCATAGGAGCATTGCTGAGTCTGTGCATGTTGTGAGTAGGAGTGACAGCTTCATTGATATAACATATTGTAACTGCTCCAAAGGAGCCATCATAGTCAATTGTGCCAGTGAGATGTGAGCTATGGAACTTTTACTGTACCATTGGCCAGAGCAGCTCAACGTGCTAACTGACTCATCTGTTTAGGAAGAAATATGTCATCATAACACTCCTGAATAGTGAAAATAGGGGGTATTCCAGAGGACTCTCATATAATTTCCTAAATCTATATTTTAATTAGTCCGTTGGGACTTTAAAAAATGTCCCCTAAATATAGATTAATAGTTTACTGTGATTTACCTTTGGCATTCACTTGGTGGAGTCATGTCATATCTTTTGTGCTTTCCTAAAGACATGAATGAGGAAAGCAATCTGATAAAGTGGAAAGAGTGTTGATTTGGGGTAAAAAGAGACTTGGGTTCAAATCTCACCCCCTGAGATTTATTAATTTGTAAGATTAAGTCATTCACTTAACCTCTCTGAGCCTCTTCTTCTCATCTGTAAAATACCAGTGATAATACCAATACCACACAGGGGGGCTGAGGATTTAAAAAAAAATATGTAAAATGCATTGCAAACCATACAAAGCTACATAAATGTTAGCTCAACCACTAATTTGCTAGAAAATTTTGAACTTTCACTCATCTATAATATGAGGACGTTGGAACAGATAGTCTTTCTAAGGCTCCTTCCTTTGTCTCTATTTTGAACAAAAAGAAAATCTGCATTCAAGTTTCATCAGTGTTCAGAATACATTGTAAGATATAATAAAAGACAAAGAAGAATTCCTACTCATTCAAGAAATCAGATTTTAATTTTTAGAATGGCAAAAGCCTTAGAGAAATATGAAAGATAGTATCTGACTTGCTGACTTGTTCCCTGAAAGTCACTCTATTTTTTTTTTAATTCAGATGTCTATTTCTTGTTTGTTTAAGCTGTTCCATAGCAAGTAATATTGGTGGCCAGGGCAAGCAAAAGCAACTAGTTTAAGTAGCATATTATACTCATGAAGTTTTGTGATTCATGAAATTAAAAAAATACATTTTCTTTTCATAATACATAATGCAAAGAATAATTTCTTAATATATGATACAAAGAATAGATAATTTAAAGAATAATTAAATATATATTCAGATTGGTAGAAGGAAGAAGAACAATTAGTTGATGTGTCTTATCTATCTACCTGATCTAAAATACTGAGATGTGGTAGCTCTTGCTTTATGTCCCAAATTTAAAGTCATATTGCTTAAATAGGAAAAGAAAGTTCCTTCTGCCACATATGATGCAACATTCACAGTGTGTTTCGATAAAACATTAAAAAACCTCTTTTGTGACATTGAGTTATATGTATTCCCCAATAATTTACTCTGAATTTCTATTTTATTGACCCCTTTTTTCATGATCTCAATAGTTATTCTCATTACTATTTTGGTGCATTTGTTCATGTTGATCTTTTTCTGTGTATACCCCTTTTGTCTCAGGCCTATTCAGACTGTGCTTATCCTTCAGGATACAAACTTCTTGGAGAAGGTAGAATTTATAGTACTTGTTATCTTTTCAAAAAATTAATATGCAAATCCCCATGTGATATGAATTTTAAAAAGAACTAAAAGAAACTAGCTATGTGAAACCTGAAGAATCCCTCTTGTATATCACACAATGTATTACAATGTTTGATAATGTTTATTATTATATATTGTTGATTAGCATAATATATGTTTGCTGTCTCAAATAAATTAATAATACCTCCCAAGATAGATTCTAAGCAACTTGATGGGATAGAAAGACTTAAACTTTTATATATTCTCCCTCCCCCAAATATTAAGCAGTCCATATTTGATACAGCTAGGTGGTCTAATGGACCAGGAGTCAGGAAATCCTGAATTCAAATCTGGCCTCAAATATTTACTAGCTGTGTTATACTGATCAAGTCACTTAACTGTGTTTACCTCCATTTCCCCATTTGTAAAATGAGTTGGAGAAAGTCATTTCAATATCTGTGCTAAGAAGACCCCAAATAGGATCACAAAGAGTCAGACATGACTGAATAATCAAATAACAATAAAAACAACAAAATTACTTTTAGTTATCTGATGAAACAGCTGGAGGCACATTGGATAGAGCACTGGGCCTGAAATCAGAAAAGTGAGTTCAAATCTGGCCTTCAACATTTAATAGCTATAATTACCTTGTAAAGTCACTTAATCTTCATTTGCCTCAGTTAGTTGGAATAATAAAACCTATATCACAAAGTTGTTATGAGAATCAAATGATATATTTGTTTAAAAAGGAAAAGAAAAAAACAAAAGGATTTAACATAGTGACTGAAATAAAGTAGATGCTATATAAATGCTTATTCCTGTCCCCCTTCTATTGACCTTGGATATCTCACTTTTTTTAATGATCTTCTCTAAATTATGAAATTATAATTAAAGAATGGCATGATATAGGAACTGGACATTTTCCCTTTAGATAATTAATCTTGCCTCTATGCTGAACTTGGCTTAGTATGGCTTCACCAAATTCAAGAATGATTGATAGCTAATTCATAAGAGCAGGAATTATTTAGGAGACTCAGTCTTGGAAAGTATTTTGAAAGTTCATTAGATTTATGAAATTCTATTTAGCCTACAAATTTCAATTCTTCAAGGATCTGTAACTTCATCAGTGTGGACATTTGTTCTTTTGATATAACATCAATACCACTTGGTATTTTAATAGCACTTTAAAGTGTACCAAATGCTTCACAATTATCTGATTTTATATTCATAATCCTAAAAAATAGACATTATTATTTATCCTCATTGTATAGTTGAAGAAATTAAGGCTGAGAGATTAAGTATGAATGAGGCTAGACTTGAACTCGGATTTCCTGACCAAGTACAACTCTCTATCCCTTTAATCACCTCGTTCCTTGGCAAAAGTCTCAGTTTCCTTGTCTGTAAAATTAACCTAATGGTAGTGTTAACTGATAAGATTATCTTATCTTGAGGATCAAGCATTCCTTTAAAAACATTAAAGAGCTATTTAAATATTAACTTTCATCATCATCATTAACTCTTCTTTAAGAGTTTTGTGATGGAAATCAATCTCTCAGAACTAAAATGGGACAAAGGACACATGTCTATAAACCAAGATCCTTCTACCTTAGTGGAACTTTCAAGAGTTTATATTCCACTGGCAAAGTCTTTGAAAATGAGGATCACTTCTACAACACAATAAGGTATCAGTGTATGACAGTAATTGTTAATTGCAAACTTAGCTCAAATACTCCAAATTTGCCTTTGCTATTGCTTAGCTATTTGCTACATTTACCATTTCCATTCACTTTTCTCCATATGACCAGTATAAAGAAAATCTCATAAGCACAGATTCCACTGAAAAGCAAATCATTACCCAATGTCCTTGAGGCCACGTTTCCCAGGCCCTGCACACATAGACCAATGTTAATTTTCCTAGATTCTTGTAATTGATATATGGATGGATCCTGTCCCCCCTCCCCCTTCAGTGATGAATCATTCTTGTTTGTTCTAGATGCTTCTGGACTTGCTGCCCTGTGTCATTCTGAAATGGTTCCAGTTTTTGATAAATGATACCAGAAAGGCTGTATACTATTGCAGGTCCCTATTTTCCTTCTGTGTTTGGAAGTAATGATTTTAGAGATGGCCAAATGGCTAATGAGCCTTGCCCCCAGGAGCTAAGCACAGAAGGAACTCTGACTAGCCTATCAGAAGGCTTCTTTGTAAATGGTGGGAGCTAGAGAGAACAAGATGAATGGACGTTTGTGTATCATGTACTTTGAGAATTGAATATAGGATTTATGGCATTCCCTGACTTGACACTCTTCACACTTGTCATGTTGGCACATTGCATTATATTCTACTGCCCATGGGGCTTTTGATGATGTTTGAGAAACAGGTAATGGATGTCTCGGTGCTACATCCATACATTTGTGGGAAAAGATCAAATATTAAAAACAAAGATACAATAAAATCCTGCCCAAACAAAAACACACATCTCTTCTTTACTGAACCATCATCACGGAGTTGCCTTACCTTTTGATAAAACTTGTTCTTCTAGCTAGTAATGAGTCACATGGGACAATGAATGTCATGAATTAAATTTTTGTTTTATAGATTTATTATATATGAGAATATATATAAATATTTGTAGACATGTCATATGTGCATATATACCTATAGATCAATGAATATATAGTAGATATATACATGAATTGCCCATATAAATGTATATGTGTGTGTACATATATATACATGAATGCATTATCTATGTATGTAACTCTGGAAAACCCAGCTTTGATAAAATCCATTGGGATTCAAATGGAACTATTTGAATATGCCTTTAAACCCAATCACTCTGGTTCTCACTAGCCAATGATAGTTCCTAGTCCAAGCCTCATTTTTTCATTGTTTAGATTTTGGTGGCTCACAGTGATTGAAAATAGCAATTATTTCTGTTCTGGCCAGAAACTCTGAGGATCTTTTCTCTGATTCTTTTGTGAAGGCAAAATTAGGCCAACTTTTGCTCAATTCTTGCCTGGCCTTTATTCACTGAATGGATGTTGTTTCAGACAAAGTGAAACCTGGGAAAGACCTTAGCTTAAAAGGTCAAGGTCTCCCAATGCATCTGGGGCCATAGCTAGTCGTCCTGAGTTATGTCTTGCCACCAGACTCAGATGACTCTGGAGGAGAGCGTTAGGCTGATGGATTTGCACAGCTCTGCTTCCCTTATATCCAATTCACTTGCAAGTCAAGACATCACCTTATTGTTGTCATCAATTCTTTTCAAGAACAAAGGATGAATAATAATCTGTGTGTATGGTAATATAATATAACAATGTATATATTGTAATAATGTAATATAATAATATATAATATACATAATGTATATTGTATAACATAATATGTTACATGCTATATTATAAGGTTATATTATATATATATATTACATATGTATAAAATATTTAAAAATTAAATAGTTTCAAACTACACTAAAATGTTTGTATATGTGTGTGTATCAATAAGGCAGCATAACTGTAAAAAAAAAATACTCAAACCTAAGAAGACCTCCATTCAAATTCTCCTTCTGACACATACTGCCCAAGTGATCCTGGACAAGTTACCGTGCTCTAAACAACTACCAAAAACTATAAATTGCTAAAAAAAATAAAAAATAAAAAATAATAAAAAAAAGAATCAAACTGTATTTGTAGATAGAGTTATTTCTTACCCCCAAGGCAGATAGGAGGCACAATGGATAGAAACTAGACCTGGAATCAGGAATATCTCAGTGCAAATCCAACCCTGGATATTTAGTAGTTGTGTAAACCTGGGAAAGTCATTTAACTTCTGTATGTTTCATTTTTTCAATGATAAAATGGGATAATAACAGTACCAACTTTTCAGAGTTGTCATAAGGATCAAATGAAATACTTGTAAAGCTCTTAAAACTGTGCCTGACATATAATAGGCACTTCACAAACACTTATTATTCCTTCTCTCCCTTCTTTCCTTCCTTTCCAGGTGTCCGCCATACCAATGAAATCACAAGTCTGGTCCCTAGCCTATAAAAATGAATATACATATACAGGGGATCATAGTTATAGTTATTATGTTAGAAATAACTTTGTAATAGCTAAAGACCTGAACATTCACTCAAAATGTATTCTGTCTCTGTCTTGGTTTCTTCATTTGACAGTTGTGGATAATATATGCCTGATCAACCTTCATAGAGTTGTTGGGAAGACTGAATTAGACAATGTCTTTGAAAGGACTTTGCAATGTACAGAGTACAAGGTAATAGTACATGTGAACACACATACATATATATGCACACAAATATCTCAAGCTCTGAGAAACAGACAACTTGCATTTTTTTTCCAAGAGGAAGTAATAAATACTAGTAGGTGATGATGATAGGCTCCTTTTATGCTTCTGAGCTTATAGCAATACAATCTGGGTTGAGATCCTTTTTGTAAATTTTTTTTCCCTGAGGCAATTGGGGTTAAGTGACTTGTCCAGGGTCACATAGGTAGGAAATGTTAAGTGTCTGAGATCAGATTTGAACTCAGGTCCTCCTAACTTCAGGGCTGGTGCTCTATCTACTGCACCACCAAGCTGCCCCTTTGTAAAATTTTTAAATGATGAAAAGACATTGAATAATACAAGTAGGAAAAAAAAAAAGGGAGGGAATATACCAAGTCTCCATATCCAGCCAACTATTTCTGATTGATTTCTCTTTTGCCATTCTTTTTTTTTTTTATGTAAATCATTTCCATATTAGTTATTTTGTACAAGAATTTAATAAATAAATGAAAGAAAGTTAAAAAAAATATAGCATTTTCAATGTATATTCAATCAATATCATTTCTTTCTCTGGAAATAAATAGTATCCATCATCATAAGTCCTTTGGGATTGTTTTGGATCATTGTAATGCTGAAAATAGCTCAGTTATTCACTTAGTTCTTCATTGAACAATAACTATAACTTACTGTGTCCATTCTTCTGGTTCTGTTCCCTTCACTATGTTTATGTCTTTCTAGGTATTTCTTATAAGCACAATAATATTCTATTACAATCACATACCACAGTTTGTTTAGTCATTCCCCAATTGATGAGCATCACTGATTTTTAATTTTTAACCAATACAAAAAGAGTTGCTATAAATAAAATATCCATTGTACACACAACCCACTTTCCTTTTTTTTTTTTTTTTTTTTTGGTGGATTTTTTAAGATATACATCTAGTAGTGGTAATGTTGAATCAAAAGGATTTGCAGAGTTTTATACTTTGGGCATAGTTCCAAATGGCTCTCCAGAATAGTTAGATAAGTTTACAACTCTACCAACAATGCATTAGTACCCTAGTTTTAGCATGTTTCCTCCAACATCCAATATTTTCCTTTTTTTGTCAAACTATTTAATCTGATAGGTGAGAAGTAGTCTCTTAGAGTGGTTTTAATTTGCATTTTTCTGATCAGTAGTTATTTAGAGCATTTGTTTCTTGATGGCTTTGAGTTCCTTATCTGAAAACTGCCTATTCACATCTCTTGACTATTTGTCGATTGGAGTATGATTTGTATTTTTTACAAATATTACTCAGTTCTCTATATATTTGAGAAATGAGACCTTTATCACACATATCTGATGCAAAATTTCCCCCATTTTCTTATTTCCTTATAGTTTTGGTTGTATTGGTTTTGTTTTTGCAAAAATATTTATTTTTATACAATCAAAATAATCTATTTCACATTTTATAATGCTCTCTGTATCTTTTTTATCTTAAATTCTTTCCTTATCTATAAACTTGACATAAATTATTCCATACTTTCTTAATATGTTTCTGTCACCATTATGTGTAATTCATCTAATCATTTTGACCTTATCTTGATATACAGTGTTAGATGTTGGTCTATATCTAGTTTCTGCCATATTGATTTCCAATTTTCCCAGAAGGTTTTATGAAATAATGAGTCTTTTCCCTCAAAGCATGGATCTTTAGGTTTATCATATGCCAGATGACTAAGGTCATTAGCTATAATGTAATTTGTACCTAAACTATTCCAGTGCACTATCACTACATTTTAGCCCATCCTAGATTGTTTTCATAATTACCCATTTATAATATAGCTTGAGAATTGGTATAGGTAGGCCATTTTCTTTCACATTTTTTTCAGTGATTTCCTTAATATCCTTGAGCTATTTTTCATCCAGATGAATTATGATGATATTTTTTCTAACTCTGTCAAACATTTTTTTTATAATTTGAATGGTACGGCATTGAATTAACAGATTAATTTAGGTAGGATTGACAATCTTATTATAATAGTTTAGCCTACCCATGAACAATTAAAATTTTCTACAATTATTATTTGTGTTAAAAATAATGTTTCAGAATTGTCTTCATATATTTCTTGGATTTGTCTTATCAGGTAGATTTCCAAGTATTTTAAATTGTCTAAAATTATTTTAAATGTAATTTCTCTTTCTATCTCTTGCTGCTGGACTTTGTTGGTAATATATAGAAATGCTGATAATTTATGTGGGTTTATTTTGTATCCTGTAACTTTTATAAAGTTGTTAATAATTTCAAGTAGTTTTTTAAATTGATTCTCTGGGATTTTCTAAACATAATGTCATGCAATCTTCAAATAATATTTTATTACCTCATTGCCTATTCTAATTTTTTGAATTTTTTTCTTCTCTTATAGGTAATTTTTCTGGCACAATATTAAATAATAGAGATGATAATGGACATTTTTGCTTCATCCCTTATTATATTGGAAAGGCTTCTAAGCTTATCCTCATTATGAATAATGCATTTTAATAATAATGATTTTAGATCAATATTACTTATCATTTTAAGGTAAGCTTCACTTATTCTTATGCTCTCTAGTGTTTTTAAAAGAAATAGATGGTGCTTATAGTTTTCCTAATATTGAACCAGCCCTGAATTCTGGATATAAATCCCACCTGGCCATAGTGTAATATATTAGTGTAATCTCTTGGCTAGCATTTTATTTAAAATCTTTGCAAAAATATCCATTAGGGAAATTGGTCTATAATTTTCTTTCTCTGTTTTGGCTGTTTCTGATTTGGGTATCAGGCCTATATTTGTTTCATAAACCTATTTTTCTTTGCCTATTTTCCCCAAAAGTTTATATAATATGGGGATTAATGATTATTTTATTTTTAATTTTATCTAGTTCTGAAAGGGGGAAAGTTGAGGTCCCCTATTAATATAGTTTTATTTATTTCCTCCTGTACCTCATTCAATTTCTACTTTAAAAATTTGGAAGCTATATTATTTAGTGCATATAGTTTAGTGTTGCTAAAACTTCATTAACTATTGTAACTTTCAGAAAGATATAATTTCCTTCTTTATTTCTTTTAATTAAATCCATTTTTTTTCTTTTGCTCTATCTGAGATCATGATTGCTACCCCTGCTTCCTTTGCTTCAGTTAAAGCATAATACATTTCTCTCTATGACCAGAAAGAGAACTCTGGTGACTGAGTGTGGATCACAATACAGTAGTTTCACCTTTTTTTTTGTTGTTGTTTGCTTGCATTTAGTTCTCTTTCTCATTTTTTGTCCATTTTGATCTAATTTTTCTTGTACAGCATGATAATTTTGGAAATACATATAGAAAATTGCACATGTTTAACATATATTGGATTACTTGCCATCTAGGGAAGGGGATAGGGGAAAGGGAGGGAAAAAATTTGGAACACAAGGTTTTGCAAGAGTGAATGTTGAAAATTATCTATGTATATGTTTTGAAAAACGCTTCAATAAAAAAATTGAAAAAATTATTTTAATGCTCTCTCAAGAATTCTTTTTTGGACTTGAGGCCAAATTACATTTTTCTTTGCAGTTTCACATGTAACCATTTTGACATTGTTGTCTTCTTCTAAGTTTATGCTTTGATCTTATCTATCACGATAGTAACTTTCCAAATCAAGCTCTTTTTTTGTTTTTTGCTCTTTTTTTCTGCCTTTTTTGTGACTTGGTGTTTTTACATGAGACTAGGTTCTCTGGTCCTGTGCTGTTCCAAGTTTTTTGTGCTGGGGCTTTGCATCTTACTACTAGCCTTTTCAGGGCTTCAAGATTTAGCTATTTTTCCCCCCCTCTGGGAAGTAGGCTTCCCTTTCGACTTATAATGAGGGATAGAACCTCTTTTCTGGCCTATCCTAAATGTAGTTTAGTTGCTAACTTACTCTAGGGGTTGGGCCTTGCTACTGGGTTACTATGGTGACAGTCTTTCTGGTAGTTGGCTAAGGAGGAGAGATCTCCTTGGCTGGTCCACTGCAAGGGTGGGGCCCTGCTGTTAGGTTGTTATGGAAACAGGGTACCTTTGCTGGTAAGCCCCAGGGGCTGGGTTTTGCAGTTGGTTAGCTCTAGATCAGGGCTTCACTACTGGTCAGCAATGGGCTTGAGGCCTTGCTGGTGATTTGGGCCTTTTCTGTGCTGCACAGACTGTTCATTCTGCTGGCTTGCAGGAGGATGGGATCTTCTTGGTGGATTTCTCTAGGCTTGGAACTTTGCTGCAGGTACCTTTCTATGAGGTTGACTACTACTGCTGCTGCTCTTGGACCTCACTCCCCTCCCAGCCCAGGAGAGAAATCTTTAGTGCTGGGCTAATAAATTGCTTCCCTGCCCCTAGACCAATTCTGGGGCAGTTTCCTTTTTGTTTGGAGGGAAATTTAGGAGTATTTCAAAAGGCTACATTCTAATGCAATAATTTTGCTGCCAAGGACCTCATGACTGGTGTTATTTCTCTGGTAGTGGCCCAAGAAATGACTGATAGAGAGTTATCTTTCATGCAATCTAAAAAAACTAAGATTACATTCCTACTTCTCCTAAACAATCTGATCTAGAGCAGTGATATGAATTTAAAATACATACATTTCTTGAACCTACTGGCAATGTCAGTCTATGACATTATAGGATAAAGGGTTCCATGTGTTTTCCAGTAGCAAAAATGCCCAGGAAACTCTCTAGAGTACTTCAGTACTTTGGAATTGATTGCAAGGCATGGGAAACATCAGCACAGGAGTGCCCAGCATAGTATGTGTGTTCTATGAAGAAAATAGAATTTTGGTAGTTCAAAAGAAACAAGAAATGAGCAGATTTAAAGACTATTCTAAATGTTCATATGAATTATTTGTACCTGACCTGTGGTAGAGTATGCTGAGCTCCTGTTGATCTGTTCAACCACAAACAAATCCATTGTATTTTGACCCCAATGTAGTAATGGCATTTTGGTACTCTTTAAGAATGAAAGACAACAACCAATTACAATTCTGTGGGGACTTTTATGCAATGTGTTTTAGTATTCCAAAACTTCTACCTACCAGCATCTTGGGAACTCTGTTATAGACATTGAAAAAATAAAGGATAAAATATTATATTGTTAAGGACAGTCTTCAATGACAATGTCACAGTGAAATCACTGATCTGGCCCCAATCTCTATTTCATAAATATGAATATATGTTTATAAAAGGCATTGATATTATAGGGGCCGGGAAGCCCCAGGCAGCTGACAATATAGCCCATTGCATGAGACTTTAAGGCCAAATATAACAGAGAAGAGCACTAATACCATCATCCAAATAACAAGACCCTTCAGAACCACATTTATCTCTGACTTATTAGCTCTCCTTTTAGTTGGCACAATTAGCTCTTCAGTGCAAGACCAAGTTTAGAAACATCACCCCAGAAACTGAATCATTGTGCTTTCTAGAGGCCAGCTAGAGGCAACCACAAGTGGGAGAGAGACTGGGACCCTCATCAGGGTTACCTGCAACAGCTCCTGTCTTCCTGTTTGTCATAGCAATGTCTGCCTTATCTTCATCATTAGAATGTCCATCGTCCCAAAATTACACTGAATATCAATCAGTCAATCAATAAATATTTATTAATTGCCTACTATGTGCCAGGCACTGTGCTAAGTGTGGGGTGAATAATTCTGTGAATAAAGGGAAAGAAGAGACTCATGGAATATTCCAGAATCTCTCCAAAAACTAACACTTTTTCTCCCGACAATGAGACCATAAGAACTTTTGTTCTTGGTAGTACATTTATATAACATGACCCAGAATTCAATTATCTTTTTTAGGAAGCTACTTTATACTATTATTGAATTTGCAGCCAAATTAAAAAACAAACAAACAAAAAAAAAACTTTAGGTTTTTTTCATTTGAAATTCTACCTAGTCACATCTCTTCCATACTGTGTTACTGAAATTGGGTTTTGACATTTATGTTGAGGACTTTGCATTTACCTTTATTCAAAATTTTTAAAGATTCAATTTATTTGTATAACTTCTGGGTGAAAGGATCCTAAAATTGAGCTCATGGAGGTAGTGTGGTATAGTGGAAAGATCAGTGGCTTAGGAGTCAGAGGACTTGGATTCAAGGCTTATTATCTATGCAATTTTGGTCTCTTCATCTTTTGGAGCTTCAACTTCCTCATCTATAGGAATATAAAATGGGGGAATTGGACTAGATCACTGAAAACTCTTCTGGTTTTTCATGTATGAGCCCATGATCCCAAAGGACTTTATTGCTTACCCAGGCACATCCCTTCCTTGTATTACAGATCAGAAACTGAGTCCCAAAGACATTAGGTCATGCAGTAAATAGATCATTTGATTTGGAATCAGGGATACCTGAGTTCAAAGCCTTTCTCGGACACTTGTGTTTGTGTGAACCTGGGCAAGTCACTAAAGTATCAGCTACCTTAGTTTCTTCATTTGGAAAATGGGAATAATAACAGCACCTGTCTCATAGGATTATTGTGATTAAACACAAACCATAAAACACTACATAAAGGCTAGTTGTCTTTACTGTTGTGGTTATTATTCACTGCCCAAGTTCTGTAGAAAGTAATTGGAAGAACCAGAAAAAGCACTTAGGTCCTTTGATGTCTGATGTAGCACTTTTTTTCCCAATTGCATCAAAGAGACAAGGTCTTTAGGGGATATCACAATTGAAACTTTCAGAGCCAAATGGAGGATATTGGAAAGGATAAAGCCAATATCACCAGCAATGGTGGAGTCAAGATTAAGATTGTTGTTATTTGTCCTTTTTTCTCAAAGAGGACCATGACATTAGGTTTGTGATGCTATGATATGTAAGTGAATTGGATTTAAATGAGGGAGGACTGTGCAAGGTCCCATGGACATTAGTAGAGACTTTAAATATCCCAGCCGCATTTAAGGCTATTTGTACTCTCCCCAGGCATTTACTCTCAATCAAAGAATTCTGGGATGTTTACAAGTAAAAGATAAAGATGCCATGGTTAGAAAATGGTTTAACTTAAAAATGAAACAAACCAAACTTAGGGTTTTAGTGGATTGAAAATATTGACATGAATCAACACTTTGCTAGGGAAAGAAAGAAACAAATATTTATTATGTGCCTACTGTATGCTATGCAGTTAGTTGGCTCAGTAGCTAGAGAGCCAGACTGAGAGTTAGGAAGCCTTCAATTTTGATCTGGCCTCAGACTTTTCTGGCTGTGTGACCCCAGGAAAGTCACTGAAATGGTAAACCATGCTAGGATCTTTACCAAGAAAACCCCCTGCAGGACCACAAAGAATTAGACTTGATAGAATAACAATCAGTTTTTGGGTAGCGATGAAAATTGAAAGAGACAAATACCACCCTAAACATAGAAATATAAAGATATAGAATGGGCTCTCTTTGTAGGGAGTGGATTTTAGGTATTCCTGTTAAGACTAGATTACCACTGATAGTATATATAGTAATTGGGATTCTTTTTCATGTATGAGGCAATTTAGATGTCTGGCAAGGTGCCTTCAAACTTTAAAATTCTTATATACAAAGTAAGTACACAAGAAGATTACATACTAATGATGGGTTAGAGCTGAGAATCTATTCAAAACTACATATCTAGCAAAGAAATGTGGAGGAATAAAACCTCTTATCCACTGCTCCTTATTCATCTCCTGAATTTTGCATCATCTCTGATTGACAATACTTTGCTAAAAGATATCCTGTCTCCTTACCTGGGTGAAAAGACATCCTAACCCCTCCTTTTTCTGTCTCTTGCTCTTCCCATATAGGCTGTTAGACTGCTAGTTAAGCCCCAGATTTCAATATATAAAAACTCCTAAACTTTTTCTAATTGCTAGATTCCCTTAAAGATTAGTCCATCAGAGTTTTGACATAATAAAGTCTTTTGTGACTACAAGAGAATCTCCTTGAATTCTTTCAATCTTAATATGAACCATGACTCTTGAACACTTTATTAATGCATACATTGATTAGACTATGTAAATTATTATAAAAGGAGTCTGATTATTATATAAACATGGTCCCTAGAGTCAATGGTTAGCACTTCTGGTTGTAGAAATCCACTGTGGTTATTGAATTCCATGTACAACTTTAAAAAAATGAATTAGAGTCAATGGTTTACACTTGCACTTCTGGTTGTAGAAATCCACTGTGGTTATTGAATTCCATATACAACTTTTAAAAAGTCTTGTTTGAAAAGTAACATAAATGACTAAGCTATTCTGATTAATATTAGCATTCATAGCAACTACAAAGGAGTTATGAAGGAAAACATTATTCACCTCCAGAGAAAGAACTGGCATATGGAAGTGTGTATTGTATGGTTCCACATCTATATCTAGATCAATTGTTGGCCTTCTTGGATATGGATTTGGAAGAGAGGGAAGGAGAACAACTTGAAACTCAAAATGAAATGAATATTAAACAAATGAATGAAAATAAATTAACCTAGGATAAAGAAAAGTAATTTACTAGGTTACTTTTTGTAGGAGAATTTACTATGGGCCTAGATTCATAGATTTCAGACAAGTTCTCTCAGAATTGCTAACTTTATAACATTTTGCAATATTCCCCAGTCTCAAAAGAATTCACAAATTGAGGAGAAAATCTACTTCATTCCTTGGGAACCCACAGCCCACATAACCCTTTGGTGACTCTGATCTGATGACTAATTTAACATTTTGTGAAGGTCAATCCTTTTTCTGTGCTAGTGGTTTAGGGCAGGGGAGCCCAGAGAGTAGAATAGAGGAGTAAATTAGAACACTTTGGCTTTAATCCTGATTCTTGCACAGAATGATTGTCCATAAGCAAATCTCTTAAACTGCTTATCTTAAATACTCCCTCTGTGATTCATGTGCCTATCACATTTGCACTTAAGGAATCCTGTGATATTGTGAATAGCCAGTTCAATTCAAGAAGCATATAAAAACCTACATTATATAAGGCACCGTATTGTGTACTCACTGAGGATACAAATAAAATTTTAAAAAAATATTCTTTGCTATGTAAGAGCTTATATTCTAATGGGAGAAGAGAGGCTTTAGAAGAGATGCAATATGTACAGAAATAAGTATAATATAAAATCAAGGAAACAGAGCACTGATGTCTTAAGGGTCAGGGATCAGAGGAAAGCTTCAGAGTGAAGGTAACACCTGACTTAACAGAGGCAGGATGATTGATTCTGATAATATATGAGGTAGTTTGAAAAGAGGTGCTAAATATATCTGTGATACTAATGTTGTTTTGTTATGATCCATTTTACCAGGTCATGCTTTAAATGTGGAATGAAAGGGAGCATGGACTTCCATTTTTAGCCAATCCTTTCATATAAGTGATTCTACAGTGTTCCTAAACACAGTTCTTCAGAGGAAATAGCTTCCTTAAAAGAAGAATGATGTGGCCAGTTGCCTCTCTGACCCATATTGTGGAATGATCCCTAGATGCAATAATTCTATCTTCCTACCTCACAATCAGTACTGCTCCTTGACCCTCTCATTTTCCATTCCTTCCTTCTCTTCTTTCTTCCCTTCCTGCCTTTTCCTTCTTTTGTTTGGGCATTCATCCATTCCACATTTTATCATAGAGTGTACAGGTGTAAAGTGTGTGTATATACATATGCACCTGTGTGCTATATGATACAAAGCCCTTGAACACATTTTCTCCTGCTGACACCAATGGGACTAAAACAGGAAACCTGGTGCTCAGTAACTTCAAAATGCTGTAATAATAGTTCTTCAAAGCAGTGATCTCAGGAAGCCAAGAGACATTCAGAGGAAATTTTGTTTTGTTTGGTACTCTTTATATCATTTTTTTAGTGGTTTATTATTATTTTTTTAAATGTGCTGGTACCTGGAGTTCACCCTTCCTGAGACATGCTGGTGAGCTGGCATCCAGTTCTCTCTTGTGGTACGATCTAGCCAAATATAAAAGGGGTCTCTTATAGTACCTTGTTGACTCCAGCTGAAGGTTATCACCATTTGTTACCTTTTGCTCAGCAGCATTTCTTGTTCGTTACAAGGCTGATAAGAAAAACAAACAAACAAAAAAACAAAACAAAACAAACAAAAAAAAAAGTCTATTTTCTGCAATCTTTTGGCTTCCTGACCCTGTTCTGAGCACTTAGATTATATGTGAAGCATACACTGGCTTTTATTTCCTGTTGATGCCTTGTTAGCACACTTCCAGCTAATATAACCCAGTAGGAGCTCATAAGCACCAACTTTTCTAAGAGACTGTCTCTTGAATTGATCTCTATTTTTTTCCTAAAACTACCAACAGGTGAGTAGAAAGAAAAGATAGATTAGACTGTGGCCATGAGCTGATCCCAAGGCTGAAGCAGTGTGTGTGTGTGTGTGTGTGTGTGTGTGTGTGTGTGTGTGTGTGTGTGACACAGAGAGATAGAGACAGAGACACAGACAGAGACAGAGACAGAGACAGAAAGAGACAGAAAGACAGAGACAGATAGAGAGAGTCACCCACATCTTCTGTGGTTGTGACTGTATATATCTGGGCTTTATCAGGAGACAGGGCAACCTTCTCATCAAAACTGAAGACCCAATTCAAGTGCACAGTCATGGCACTTTCCAAATGAACTTCAAACAAGTATTTGTTTATGGTTGACAAAATAAAACTTTTTGGTTTCTAAGTGGGAAAATGGTTTTAAAAGGGTTATAAAATTGCTTAGAGTTTTCTTGGCCATCAACCAACTATGCCAAATCAGCATTTAATGGTTTAAGTGTAAATGAATCACAAACATATGGATTAAATTTCCCTCTAACTATACACTCCATGGACAATTGAAGTGGGGGAAACTGGCTGGCAAAGTATGATCCTGGTTTCAGCAAAAGTCAGGAAAGAGCTTGCAAAAAGAGGTTGCCAACATGGCAGACTTTGAAGATCTGACTGGACTGGCTTGTGCATGGCCTCATGTGATGGCTAGCACTTGCTTCTTGCACTTTGGTTGGGTCACGGTGAGATAAGACTAATATATAAAACTTTTAAATCATAATTGCTATAACAGCCAAGTTCTTGGGAGATTATTTTCCATTTTGCTAGTGAACCCAGGAACCAGAGAGCTAGAGAGAGGGACAAAAATGAATGGGTCAGATAAAAAACACTCACCCTATATATGATTTGTTGTGGTTTTTCTTTCAAATTCCCCTTTCACCATTCAATGGATTCATGGAAAGCATGGCTATTGGAAAAATGGCTAGAAAAAAGAGATCACATTAAACTAGTACAAAATCTTTCAAATAAGTGATGTCAAAAATTAGGCATTTCCTTAGCTTCTCCAAACCAGATTACAAAAAAAGGAGGGATGGAAACCTGAGTGAGATAATACTCATAAACTATAGAGAATTTAGAGCTGTCCAATCTGTTAGAAGGCAGCACAAAGTTTCAAAGAGTGTTTGCTACTTGTTGACAATACATCGTTTTTGTATATGCAGGTTCTGCTGGCATTAAATGAACAAACTGGTCATCTGGAAACATTACCCACAGGCTAAGAGCAATGACCTATATTTACCATTCTGAAACCACCCCACATGTTCATTTTATGGAGGGTTAGCTGTGCCTAAACACATCTTGGCCTCTTAGTTCAGTTAAAGGATGGCTCTGAAATATTTTTACTACAGATGTAAAGTATATTCAGATTAAAATGAGTCTAAATTTTCATATAATTAAAACCTCTTGTTTTATAAATCAGGAAATTGATGTCCAGAGAAGTTAAATAATTTAGCCATCTAAGAAAACTGTGACTTGTTGCTAGTCTAATGAGCATTTCCCAAGTAATTCTCACTCGGTCTCATTTCAGTGGTAAAGTATGGTCAAAGGATGATTTCATGTTAAACAGTAAATATGTATGGTATGATGATAATTTTGTAATTTACTTTCTATTTTTTTGCATTTGCATTTATTATTTTTGTGTTTTGATGTGGATGAGGTCACAGTAGATGGAGCACTGAGATTTCATGTCACTGCAGACATTTACTAGCTAGGTGAACCTGGGCATGTCATCTAATCTTTGTCTTAATTGTTTTTGTCAAATGTAAAATGAAGCTAATAGCACCTACCTTCCAAGGTGGTTGTGATGATCAAATAAGATAATATTTGTACTTAACAAAGTAGGTGCTAAATAAATGTTCCTTCCCTTCCTGGCCCTCTACTCATGACACCAATATCTTTCCCTTTATTATTTAAATTAAAGAAAAGGACAATTCAGTCCAATGCAGGTCAATAAACACTTGAGCAGGGCATAATACTAGGCCTTGGGATTACAAAAATACTGAAAAAGCCTCTGCCCTCAAGGAGCATACATTTTATAGGAAATAAATTATATAAACATTTATAAGTATAAAATAATTTTCCAGGATTGGAGATAGAAGTGAAAAAAATACAACCCTTTCCCTCCTTTCCCCATTTCTTTCTTTCCCTTCCCTTCTATCCTTATCAATAACTATTGATATATAAGTTCCTCATTAGTGATTATTTCATTTGTTGTTCTTCAGCTCCCCAAAACTATCACAGTACATGTAATTAATAAATGTATGAATCGATTAATGATAGAAGAATCCCCAGGGTTCACATATTCAAACCGACAGGCTGAAAATAATTACCTTTTCTCCTTTCTATACATGATTCCCTCATGTCTGGAATATACTCCCTCCTTATTTCTACCTCTCAGAACCCCTAGCTTCTTAGAAATGTAGTTCAAAGGCCACCTCTTACACAAAATCTGTAAATCATTTCTGACCCCTCTGCTCCCCCAGCCCCTATGTCCTGATCTTATCACTATCTTCCTTTTAAAATTACTTTATATTTCTTTGTGTTTTGTATTTACTCACTCATTCATATTATGCCATTAGTTGCTAATGTTCTTTTCATTCTTCTACCCTCCATCTTGGGAAAGTATTTTATATTTATAAATGTCTGTTTAATGTCTTCCCTATGAAATAAATGCTCTTTGAGAGCAGGCATTTTTCATTATTATCTTTCTATTCCAAATCCTAGTACAATACCTTGCTCATAATAGGCATTTAAGTTTTTGTTGAGCTGAATTGGATTGAATTGTCTCTTTCCTTGATCCTAGCCTCAAAGAAAAAGTTATTGGTGTCATAGTAAAGTCTAAATAAAATCCACACTTTGTAGAGATCTCATATCTTTCACTTATATGTGTCAAACCACACATTTTTCTGAGTTTGCTCACTCACTTCATTTTGCTCTCATGTTAAGGACTTTAAATTCCCAGAGCTAGGCTTGTGGTTCCATTTGATAAATGTTTTTTTAATTAATTAAGGTGATTTGAATTATCCTTCTTAATCTGAGAAAATCTATCCAAAAAGTCCAGACAGGAATCCAGATTTCTTATTCTGAGAATGAAAGTCATTGGCCACAAGGAAGTAATGCTATCTAATACATCTTTATTCTTTAAAGGAGAGAGAGATTTTTCAGAGAATTTGTCACTGTATTTCAACATTAATACTGAAGAACTGTGTGGGTACTTCTTTAGTGATGGCAGCTAATGATGTTCTTAATTATTTTCTTTTAGTAAAGCCAGGCAGTACAAGCCATATCCTCTTTAGAACAACATACATAACAGAAACTCAGCAATCTCAGGTGTTTGGGTCATACCCACAACTTTTTCCTTATGTCGACATGCAGAGCAGATTAGTTTATCTGAGAGTAACAATTGAAAGGGTTCTCAGGACTGTGCTGCCTTTCTATAGAAAACCATTAAAGAGAAATCAAGCAAATGGCTTTAGAATCATTTAAGAATGTATTCAGTGGCATTAATTCCAGCTTCTGAGGTAACAAGGTATTGTGCAAAGAATACTAGCTATAGTACAAGCTATCCAGTCTTTTTGTGTTGTCATTTCCTAATCTATTAAATGAAGATGATAATTGTTATACCTAAATCATAAAACCATGGGGGGAAAAACATGTTAGATAGCTCTTTGAGAGCTATCAATATAAGTGTGAGCTATTACTGGAATCAGAAATTGTGTGTTGGAATTGTTTTCTGGATTGGATTCAGAAGACTTGGATTCCTCATTTGTAAATAGGTACCATAATACAGCCACATTTCAAATAGTGAGGATAATGAATCCCTCTAAAAATGGTTACACATATTTTGAATTCATACCATTCGATGTTATAATTATGTAAAAATTATGTAAAAATATGGGAATTGGTTTCCAGCCCAATGGAAAATATGCAGTGGGAATTAGAATACTCCAATCACTTCATGAGATTTAATTTTTTGTATTAACTAGGACTTAGTTGTGCTTTTTACTCCCTAACTTTTAGGGTTGTTGTAAGGATCAAATAATGCACTGTGTGTGTGTGTGTGTGTGTGTGTGTGTGTGTGTGTGTGTGTGTGGTATATATATATATATATATATATATATATATATATATATATATATATATATATATATACATAAACATATATGTATATGTATATAAATAATAAGCTATATATATATATATATATATATACACCACACACATACACAGATAGTGCATTAATAATACCAGGTAATTACATATATATATAATAAGTATATATACATATATATATATATATATATATATATAAACTATCTGGTAATATTATTCTTACTATTATTGAAGTATAGGAATTCACATTTCTTTCCACTCATGTTACCTCTTGTCCTTAAAAGTTTCATTTAAAAACTCCTGCATAGCAAAAAAAAAATTGTAAACTCACTTCCATACTGCCCCCAAAGAGGACATGTTTTGGGGGAAATCAGTTTTTGCAAACCTACCGAAAGTATCCTAAGATTTAGATCTTAGAGATCATCTAATCCAATCTCTTTTGTCCATACCCCAGTTCTTCATCTTAGAAGCTAGCTCTTGGGATTCACATCTCAGAAATTTCCTGTCCCTGTTACCTCTGTTGATTGGCTGCCTCCTGGATTTAACAAACCTCTAAACCTTTTAAGAAAGATGATGAGGTCAATCCTGTCTCAGTCCACCAAAGTTAAAAGCTTCAAGCTCACATAGTAGTATCAGAGCCATGATTTGAACTTGTGTCTTCTTATACCTCATCTAGTGTCCTTGACATTATACTATACTATCTCTTCTGTTACCTCCACGATTAAATTCAAAATATTCTTCTTGGCATTCGTAATTAGACCCTCCTTGTCCAGTCTTTTTATACTTCACTCTTTCCTTTTTCACAAATACACAATTCTTTAGCTTCTTTGCTGTTCTTCAACGAAGATACTCCATCTCCCAACTCTTAGCATTTTCAGTGATTCTTCCTGTGATCTCTCCCTCCTCAACTCTGCCTCCTGGTTTCATTTAAGTCCTATATAATAACTCACCTGTAACATGAAATCTTTATCAATCCTTCTTAGTTCTAGTACCTTTCCTATATTGGTTATTTTCAGTGTATCCACTATAAAGCATATTGTACATAATTGTTTACAAGTTGTCTCCTGCATTTGACTATGAGTTCCTTGAGAACCAGAATTGTCTTTTATCTTTCTAGTGCATATCAAAAAGAAACTTAATGTTTACCGACTGTCTAACTCTCTAGGTATCACAGATTTTGATTCTGAATTTTTAGGGAAATTTTTCAGGAAGGCCTTTGAAAATGGCACAATTGCTAACAAAAGAGTAACCAGAAGGCTAAGCAGGACAAGTAGATATAGGCTTGATATAAGGAAAAACTTCTTAACAATTAAATCTCTCCAATAGTGGAATGAGTTACATGAGGAGACAGTAAGGCAATGACCTTGCTTTACAGGAAGATCTTCAAGCAAGTATTAGACAATTGCAGAGGTACTCTATTCAGATAAAACATGTTTGGTAAACTACACAGTCCTTCTAGTTCTATTCATGTATTTTATGCCTTTGTTTCCCTCTAGCATTGAAGTCTTCCTTTGGCTGGAGGTAGAGAAATCTCCAAAATAAAGATTTTACCTACTTTACCCAAAAGATTTAAATTGGGACATGCTAAAGGTACAACTCAGCCATTGGTGGTGGAAAGCCCATCGGCATAGAAATGTGGATATTGGCTTCCTGAACCATCCTTTACTATACTGAATTTAACATTTTTCATCTCATTTTGTTCAGTGAGTCATAAGCTACAGAGTTGTTCCTATTTTTGCTGCTTTTCTTCTGGTGTTCCCTGACTCACACAAATAATTAAAGTTGTCTTTTTTTTTTTTATCCTTACAGCTCATATGCTCACTACTCAGACCACCAATTTGTTATTCAAGTGAATGGTTTGTGTAGGTGTCTTAGGACCATTTTGAGTGATTCAAATAATAATGATGATTGTGGTTACATTTTCACTTGGTCCTTACTCATGGTTTTCTCCTAAAGCTAAAATTTCCCATGCTTGATCTTAGTCCCAAATTAGTGTTATCATGCTGTTTTTACTGCTTTTGTCTTTTTTTTTACAAGAATTATAAAAAGAAAGAAAATGAAAAAGAAACTGGCACCACAATGATCTGTAAATGCTGTAACTTCTTGTGTGTTTAGTTCTTTTGCTTAGAAGGTCTCCTGGGCAATTTTGGAAAACAAATTAAAAAATAATGAAGTTGTAAGAGATTAAGAATTGCTTTTGTGTATATGGTGTTTCCTTTGCTTGCAATGTGGCATTTTTTGAAGATTTAGACAGTTGGGCAGATTTCCGTCATCTAAAACTCTCACTCTATTATCTAGGAGGAAAATTATCCCTATTTAACTACTTCCATGTCTAGAATGTTTTATAAACATATGGGGGCAGGATTTAGCCCAAGGTATTCTTTGTAGGTAATTATGCAAGATTGGTCTTTATTATTACTGTTTTGGAAGTGGCATAGCTGTGGTTCAAAGCTGCTATTTCACTGTGGTGATGAATACATTTTTGTGGCCATTTCTTTTAAAGAAACTCACCCATTATTTTACAAAACTCAAAAACACATCTGGAAACCTATAGCAATATATTCAAGTGAATGAGCATTTCATATCCAGGACCTGTTTCTTTACCTCATGTTCTTTGCAATAAGGAGCTTGTGAATAACCTGAAGAATATTTCTATAACTAGGAGACTAACCAGAAAGACTCAATTGTCTACCCAATGCAAAAACACCTGGTTGAAATGTGAATACATCAGTCCAAGCAAGTATTTGGCATCGTGGAATGGAATGGAAAAGAATTTATTAAGTGCTTTCCATGTGGACAGCACAGTGCTAAGTTCTGGGAATACAAACAGAAAATTGAACAATCCCTACTCTCAAGGAGCTCACATTCTAACTGGGAGAAACAATACATAGAAGGTTTTACACACACACACGCACACAGAAACACACATACACACTAACACCCAAAAGAACATTTTGTTTAATCTAATTTTTGTTTTGAATTCATACACATTCACAAATGTTTCAGCTAAATGAAACAGTGGAATGTACTGGGGCAAACACCACTGAGTAGTCAATAAATCAGAGTTTTAGTTTTAGAACTGCTTACTAACTAGCTAGCTAAGTAATGTTGGGCATATCACTCAGTCTCTCTAGTTTTCATCTCACTTCTCATTCTGTTTGAGCAAAATTCTCATTTATATGTAATCTAACAATATCTAAACCAAATATTGTTATAATGCCTCATAATAAAAAGAGGTTTATTTCTCTGGAAAAACCTAATCACACCATTTCATTTCAAATATTTTTGTATATATAGTATTTGAGGAACTCCTCATATGTGCACCCCCAAAAAGCTGCCCCAGATCCAAGTTATTGTATGGGTTAATACCCATATTCATAAAATGTGCTATAACATTCATTATTTTTAAAACAAGTTTTAATAAAGAAATATAACAAAATGACTACATCTCCCCATTCCCACATGGGATACATTCTCCCATACCAACAATGGGAAAGACATAGGATTAGTGAAAACATATGGGAGGCAAATACATAGAGTATGTGTATGATAATGAAAAATATGTGAGAAGTAAGAGGTAAAGGAATAAGAGATAAACCTATTTCCCTGGGCACATGGTTGGAAAGCATATATTTATGAGATACATGAAGATACACATATTAACCCAGGACAATTCATACTTCTAACACTGTAGGATAACAGATGTCCTCTGGTAATGATGACATTTCATTCTGTACTGCTCTTTGTAGATCATTGCATCTCTACTGTACAATGGGCACCATCATTTCTTATAAGCACTTTATTTCTGCTCATTTCATGGGTACCAAGAATCTCTTTGCTATTATTTTCTGGATTTATCTTTTCAGTAACATCTTCTGGGCTCTTGGTTCTCATTTGCTAAGTACAATTATTAGAAAGTCTCTTCATGATAAGGGCTGAGTAACAATTTTTTAGGTCCTATCCAAAGCTATGAATCTCCATTACTAAAGATAACTGACAAAAGTCAGTCAGAATATCCTGAATTGCAATTGAAATTCTTTTGACACTTGAGTCTGATGTTGATTCAAAATCTATGGCCCCATGCAATTTATATTGCTTAGAGTTCAAAAAAATCTTTGTGACTTCCCATTTTACCCCTGATAGATTCTGTGCTCATAAAATCCATTTCAGAGATTATAGGGGCAAATGTAATGCCTGAGTTTATGAATCTAAAAAAAAACTGAGATAAGTCAAAAAGCATCTATGAAGCACTAATATGTTAGTCACTGTGCTAAGCTCCATAAATACAAATAAAAGCAAAAAAAATATTGTTCCTTCTCTTGAAAAACTCTCATTCTAATGGAGAAAGGTACATAACAGGAAGATTAAAAAAAGGATGGATAGAAAAGGTAGCACAAAAACCGTTTAGAGAATCAAGAATAGAGACTAGAGAGGAACAAAGGCATGAACCTGAAGGCTCTGGTACTCTCCTTAAAATGAAGGTTCCAGAAGAGCTGACAAATCAGAGGAAGGACAGCAGGAGCAGAGACCTTCTGGTGTGAGGGGGCTCCTAGGTCATGATAGAGAATGAAAACTTCAGAGTTGGGAGTGTAATAAGAGAACAACAGCTGTACAAGGCAAAGTAAAGATCTGAACTCATATTGTCTGACTCCAGCTCTAGTTCTCTTTCCATGATTCCACAGACAGCAAGGTGGTTAGTTTATGTTTCAGCATATTAAATACAAGTATTAAGTAAAATTGAATTGGATGAATTGGATGCCTATCTCATTTTCAAGGGACTCAAAACTTTTATCTATTTCTTCTTGTGTGGAGAATAGTCTTACACCACAATTTAAGTATTTTTCTTCAAGTTAGAAAAAGGCTTGGTTCTGTAGAAAATCATTAGCTTTTTATTCAATGATCCTGGGTTCAGATTCCAGCTCTGCAGCATGCTCCCTGTGTGACTTTTGATAACTCACTTAAGCTCCTAGGCCAAGGTTCCTTCATCTATAAAATGAAGCTGCTAGGTTATATCCCTTTGAGTTTTAAATCCTACAGTCAAACTTCATGTACCAAATTCTTAACATCCCAATACTTCTATACAAAACCCAATATCATATTTTTGCTTTTGCTAGAACCATTTTCAATGAATTTTAGGGAATACTAATTTATTGCATCACCCTTATAGCCTCTAGCCTCTTCTATGATTTTCCTATTAAAAAACAACAACAATTGGATTGTTTCTCACTCCTTTCCACTTCCTGATGCCTCAGATGTGATCAGATCCAAAGAGGAAGCAGATGTCTTAAAAGTAGCTTCCTACAAGTATCAGATTCCCACCCCACATCTTTCTATTCCACTGAAACATGACAGATGTTGGATTAAATATACTTAATGATTTAAAAAAAAACTTTTAGATATTTCAGTTCAAAAATTTTCAGATCAGTGCTTCTCAATCTTCTTCCACAAAGGAACTCTCCCTCTTTTGAGGGAGACAAGGTGGAGACACCTTGAAACATTAATTTGACTTTCATAGACTTCTACTAGTCATCTATCTATTCATTCATTTAATCAACTAACATATTTGCAGATGACCTACTATGTTTTTAAACCCCTATGTTCCCATTCCTTTAAGATCTTTTGAACATCATTTTTTACTTTCACAATTTTTCTACGACTCCACTTTGCCCTTACCTCTCTCCTTTCTTTCCAAAGTAACTGTCTACCCATACTGTGTTTTTCTGCTCAAGGCAGTCTTTTATATCTTGATTTTAGGTTATACTGAGTTAATAATCACTGAATTGTGCCATTATGGTTCCATGCTCTATTCACAGATGAGATGAGGTAGGAATTCTATCCCCTTTCACACCTGCCCAAAATATAAAGAAACTTTGAACAGCTAGTTACTGGAGTCAGTTCATAGTTATAATAAACCTCATAGAAAAACAATAAAAAGGACTATAGAAAAATACAGGATTTTTCTAACTCTTAAATAAAAAGAGCTCCAGGATGACTATTAAGATTTCTTAGTCCTCTTCTCTTTGAGCTAAGTGATACTAGTTCTCGATAAATTTGAAAATGTTTCCTACATGCCCCATAGAGTTTTACTGAAACTCATTTATGCTAATGCTTTCACTTTATTCATTATCTCTTATTTATCCTATATCTATATATTTTGTTTGTACATTGATCTTTTTCGTGTTGTTTCTCCCACTAGACTGTGAACTCCTTGGGACTTAAGGAATACTTATTGACTGATTGATTGTTAATGAAACTCATCCATGTGCCAGTCATAGGAATCTTCAAGTTTCTTTGGACACTTTTTTATACAGAATTGTATGATAGTTCAACACAAATTGGGAAACAATAGGAAAAGCAAACAAAAATTCTTTCTGGTGGAATGCAAACTCTATATGGATCAACAGAATGGAATGGCAACCAAAAAAATTAAAGAAGACTTAAGCTTCATTAAGAGATATATAATTTTCAGTATCAGGGAGTAAATAATTCAATTGGACTCTGTGTTGGTCAGTTAGACAGGAAGGACTATATTCATTTCTGGGTATTGCATTATGGCAAAATTATTAGTTATTTGGAAAGAGTACAGAGGAAAACAACCAAGATGGTCTTGAGGTCATGGCAAATGAAAATGGGCTAAGGCTACTGGGAATAAAACTTGAGGTGGGGAGAAGGATATGATAGCTATATTCAAATATTTAAAGTATTATTTCACGAAAGAAAAAAACATAGCTATACCTTCCATATTGAAGAGGTTAAAAATGTGGTGCTCTTGCAATATGGAAAATTTGTGTAAAAATTTTTGGCCCTCCATGTAAGAGAAAAAGTCTGAATTATTATGGTATTAAAGATAAAATATGTTGATATTATATAATGCTATAGATATGTTTATTGCATTTCTGAGTTTTTAAACTTATTTCTTTGTCATCTGCTGGCCTTTGAGTGTCATCTACAGTTTATACAAAACACTCAGAAAATTCCCACTTAAATTTTTATGGTGACTCAGGATATATCAAATGGGGATGTAGTATGAGGAAGATAACTAACTAGAGACTGCTTGACCCCAGACTAAAGAACTTCCATCAATAGGTGCAAAATACAAAGTCTTAAATTTAAGTTTATTCTAAATGTAATTCTTAGAGCTAGCCAAAAGTAGAGTGAAATATTTCAGCAATTAGTAGATTCCTTCCTCATAGAGGTCACCAAAGAGAGGCAGACCAACAATCATTTGCTGGGTATGTTGTAAAAGCGAACTCTTAAAGTATGAGTTGGATCAGTGGTCTCTGAGGTCTATTCCCAATGGTGAAATTCCACGATTCTTTGAAATTGTAGTAGAATGTTGGTTCTAGGCAAGTCATTTAACCTGTTTGCCTCAGTTTCCTCATCTGTAAAATAAGAATTGGGGCTCCAAGAAATAAATGGCAAACTCCAAATGGTGTCATGAAGGGTTAAACATGATTTTTAAAATTACTGGAAAATAAAATGAAAAGCAAAGAAAGCAACTGGTAATGAAATGACAAAGTAAAAATCAATTAGTGTTGATTGATTACAGTACTACCTTCTTACTGCCTTGAGGTACTTTTCTATTGTCCATGCATAAAGATTTCATCTCTCTTCAATAATCAGAATATACTTCCTACTCTTTTTAATTCCTACAAGAGAGAGAAGATAGAAACTGTGTTTCATTTCTGCATGATCAGAAAATCAGAAAAAGTACCTGCTTTGTTCTTATTAACATTAGGATTTAATTCTGAGTACTGCTGAATGATTCTGTGAAAGTCACTTTTCAAGAGGAGGGGCTCCTACTTCCTTGGAGTAGAAGAAATATTACTTCATGCTAAGAGGCAGTGTGGGAGAGTAGATAAAGAATCACCATAGGAGACAGGAAAACAGGCTTAAGATTTGGGTTTAGGGGTTTTGTTTCCCCGACAAATAAATGTTTAGTTGACTATGAACAAGGCATTTAATTTCTCATTGGAACCATGTAAGTCTTTCAGACTATAAATTGCAAACCAGTTGCTTATTTAAATTGTTTTCCACACCAAGAATTGCTTCATGCTGACCTACTTGCACAGGTCCAAACATCATCTCATTATCTTCTGGGGGTGGGGGAGAGAAAGAGAGAGAGACAGACAGACAGACAGACAGACAGACATAGAGAGGCATAGAGAGGGAAAGATTTTAGAAATTACCTATGCCATATTTTTCATATAAAATGATTAGGAATAAATTAGGAAACTAAAATTTAGAAACATAATTTGTTCAAGGTCACAGAACAAGTCAATAGTGGAATCAGAATTAGAGTTTAGCTTTTCTTACTATCCCAATGCTTTTCCTATGATACTACGTTGCTTTTATAAAATGAGGAGATCCAACTAAATTTATTACTCTAAGGTTCCTTTGAAATTAGAGCATCTATGATTCTATGACATGTTTGTCTATATAGGATTTAGCTCAATGTTGGATCCATTTGTGATCGTTACAAAAATTAATCTCCTTCAACCTCTGACCTTCTCTTTCTCCCCCTCCCCCCATTATAATTCTTGCTTGTCTTTAGATGTGCATCACTACAAAAACACAACTTCGGCCTTTTTGGAATTGTATTTAAAATACCAATTATAAATGTTTTCCAAATGGGGAAACAGCTTGATTATTCAGGAGTAATTGTTTCAGTATAGTGTCCTCCTTTACAGCTAAATCAGGAGGAAATGCTGACTTGTCAGATTCCTCCCCTTTGCATTAGGAGAGAATTTAAAACCCACTCTATCCCTTTCTTTGGCCTGATGTAAAAATAGAGCTTCCCTCCCCAAGCTTGGGGCTACATAGGAATCTAACCTTGAGGTACAGTTTACCAGAGTTGTCTGAACTATAAGTTCAGGTAACTCTGGACTGGATTTTTCCTTCTCTGTCTCTCTTCTGAAAAAAAAAAAAAAAAGAAAAGAAAAAGAAAAAGAAAAAAAGAAACAAAAAAAAAATCTGATTCCCAGCCAAAATTGAGTGAATTATAATTTGCCAGTTTGAATCACTTGTGATTGGCTATATAAACAGTATCTTTTTTCTCCCTTGCATTTCCCTCACCATCACTCCCCCCATCCAATTTCCAGTTCCTAGCCAAAAAAAAAAAAAAAAATTCCCTCTGAATGATTAAAAAAAGAAAAAAAATTCATTTCCACCAAGCCAATTAATGAATGAGAGATAATGTTAAATGGAGATCCTGCCAACTGACTGGAAAGCTGCAGGCGTTGCCTAGATCTTTGTGCCAGTCATCAGGTGGCAAATTCACCAAGGAGTCTGCCAGCTGTTTAACTTCATTACAGTTTATCATTATGTCTGACTTCTTTTTTTTTATTTCTACATTTAATCACCTAATATCATTTTTATTGGCTTGTCAAGATGTGGGGGAGAGTGTAGGGGGATTCATTTCATGTCTATGTGTGTGCGCTCTCTGTGGGTAAAATATTAGGGCGAGTTTATACCTTCCTCCCCTGAAAAATAAGATACAAAGAAACCAATTAAGGCCTAAGTGAGTACCCAAATACATGTAATTAATATTAGCTCACACGCCAAGCCACAGCAGCAGGCTTCAATGCAAAACTCGGCGTGGTTTGGGTATGGAATATAATTGATAGAGTGAAGGAAAGCAGCCTCTTTTCAGACCATTGCTTAAGAAAGCACCTTCACAGCTCAGAGCCTGCCCTCCCTTTGGGCAGGGGGTACGTCTTTGTCAGTCTGACAAGATCTATCACATATTACCCAGCAATTGATCACTGGGTCCACAAGGGTCTTAATCCACTGTTTGATCACACATAAAGAAAAATTACTCTTTATGTCTTACCAGAAAGAAGGGGGAAAAGCCGAGGCCCTGACTCCAGGATTCAGCTCATTACGTTTTTGCAAATGATAGATGGGTGCACTAGGTGATTTAACTTCAAAATGATCTTTCCCCCTTCTTTAATAACAAAATACAAAAAGCTTCCAATGCATTCTAAGTCAATAGGAAATTTCTTTGGGTTTCTTTTGTTTTAGTGGGCTTATATGTATATATGAATAGGTGGGGGCAGCTAGGGGGCATAATAGGGCACTGGATCTGGACACCGGAAGACTCATCTTCCTGACTTCAAATCAGACCTTGAACATTTACCAGCTGTGTAAGCATCACCTAATCTTTTTATCTCAGTTTCCTCATCTATAAAATGGTCTGGAAAAGGAAATGACAAACTATTCTAGTACCTCTGCCAAGAAAACTCCAAATGGGGTCACAAAGAGTTGGACATGACTGAAACAAGTGAATAACAATATATAGATACTGTAAGTATACATGATATATGTATTATGTATCTATGTGTATGTATGTACGTAAAGGTACACATCTATAAATATGCATGCATATTCATACACACACATAGTAATACTTTTCAATGGAGAAAAAAAAATAACTTTAGAATCAGGAGGCTTAGGTTAAGGGTATCCTCACTCCAGCTATGCAGTTGAAGGCAAATCATTTCATTTTTTTAGGGACCTCTGTAAACCCAAAGAGACAAAATAGTTGCTGAGCTACATCAGTAGAGAGCATTTTCTTACTGGGAGCTCTTTATATACATGAAGCTATAGGTCCAATTCAGACATTAAAAAAAATACAGAGATAGGTGATATTTTGTGCACAGAGAGGTTTGATTATTTTAGATATTGATGTGATATGATCACTTTCTTTATATTTATTTGAACAAATCAATTTTCACAAAAAGACTTAGCATGGTTTAAGAATATGATCAAAAAAACAAAATCTTGGTTCATGAGTGACTTTATTAGCCTATAAAACCCTATTATATACTACACCACAATATCATTTATTCAGTTACACTAAAGGTCAAATTATGACTCCACAT
Organism: Sminthopsis crassicaudata; assembly: GCF_048593235.1. NCBI lineage: Eukaryota > Metazoa > Chordata > Mammalia > Dasyuromorphia > Dasyuridae > Sminthopsis > Sminthopsis crassicaudata. The sequence goes on along the minus strand of NC_133618.1, from coordinate 119,051,093 downwards.
GCATAGTACAGTGTTCTCCCTCCCTCCCTCTCTCCCCTTCTCCTTCTCTCTCCCTCTCTCTCTCCCTCTCCCCCTCCCCCTCCCCTTTCCTCTCTTGTTCTTTTCTCTATTTCTCTGTCTGTCTCTTTTCCCTACATAGTGATTTTACATCAAAGGAATTATCTTTGTCTCCATACTATGACTATTTGCTCCTTCATTCACAGAAAGGAGAAGCATCTACAATGATAATAAAAATGTACGACACAAACAAAGCTTTCTAGGTTTGAAAGAGACTTTCATAAATGATCAATATACACACATACATACACGCACATTCCTAAAAGGAAATCCTTTGAAAAATAACTCAGATATTAATTTTTGAATTTCACATTTTAAAAAAATGTACACATAACCTATAACATGTTATCTGTGCTTTGCTTCAGTTGGATTGTTTGATGTCTACAATGAAGAAAAATAATGGCATCTTCCTGGCTGCTTATCTTCTTTACCTCTGCTAGTACTCAGTCCCTTCCTTTTCCCATCCTTTAGTCTTTAAATGTTGTATGTCATTTTTGAATTGGAGCCTTGAGCAAATGACGTTGGGCTCCAAGAGCTCTTGTGAAATATCTGATTGGCTCATTTCTTTGTTTAATGGCACATGACTGAAATGGGCAGAATTTCTAACTATCAGCCATGCAGTTCTGTGGTCAAACGATGGAGCATGGGTTAGGGTAGAATGCTTCAGTCATGTCCGATTTTAGCTCTGCTACAGGAGAGAGACACTGAGAGAGGCAGGACAAATGCATATACAATTCTTTAAAAGGACATCAGGTTGAGGTTGTTTCTACACTGGCAGTGTGAAGAGCTAAACATGCCAAGATTTCAGGGTAGAAGATCCTCATATGCATGTGGGAACATTTATTTGCAAATTCTCTATGGTGCCTCTGTAAATTGACTCCTCTGGAATTTTTGCAAAAACTACTTTGCCTGGTAGAAATAGCTGTTGATCACATTTCAGCTGCTGCCAATTTAGATAATTCAAGATCAGAGATTTCAGGATGATAATCTAATGTCATTGAAATAAATGTTCTTTTTTTTTTCAATTTTAAACATAAGCACCAAATAAAATGGGCATTTTAAAATGTTAACCAGAAGATTTACACAAAACCAAGGATCTTTTTCTTTTGGATAAATAATAAATTCAATGTGTATCTTTCAAAGTTCTCCTACTTGCCAATAATTCTTCCTGACCTTCTATTTTTTTCTATATATTAAGTAAAAGATATTTTAATGACTTTATTTTCTTTTCTTTTTTCCTAACATATCTATTCTCTCTTTTCTTCCAAACCATCTTGTAACAAATCTGCGGAGCCAAGCAAAACAAATCTTTGTATTGGAAATGTCTGAAAAATGTAAATATGTCTTCTTTTTAGAAATAGTAGGTTTTCAAGCAAAATTATCCAGATTGTTATTGTTTAGTCATTTTTCAATTGTGTCTGATTACTCAAGATCCCTTTTGGGATTTTTTTTTTTTTTGGCAAAATGGAGTAGTTTACCATTTTCTTCTCCAGCTCATTTTACAAATGAGGAAATATAGACAAACAGATTTAAATGACTTGCCAAGGGTCACACAGCTATTAAGTATCTGAGACCAGATTTGAATTCAGGTATTTCTGACTGTAGGCTTGGTACTCTATCCACCTCGCTGCCTAATTATCTAGATACATAGTCCAATTTTACCACATATTCAGTGGTTATTTTCCTTTTTGTGCTTGGTGAAAAATGCATTAATGTCTTTAAAACTAATGTGTTTTTATTTTTCCTATCTGACTTACAGAATTTCTGCAAAATCCAATTGGAGAGAATTATATTCGTACATATGTGTATATATCTGTGGATAGAAAGATAGATGGTAGATATACAGATAGAAGATAGAAGATGAAGAAAGGAGAGAGGAAAGAAGAAAGAAAGAAAGAAAGAAAGAAAGAAAGAAAGAAAGAAAGAAAGAAAGAAAGAAAGAAAGAAAGAAAGAAAGAAAGAAAGAAAGAAAGAAAGAAAGAAAGAAAGAAAGAAAGAAAGAAAGAGAAAGAAAGAAAGAAAGAAAGAAAGAAAGAAAGAAAGAAAGAAAGAAAGAGAAAGAAAGAAAGAAAGAAAGAAAGAAAGAAAGAAAAGAGGCAAATAGATCAATAATGTATATATGTATGTATTGTATATTTTTAGAAATTATGTTACAAATCAGAGATAGGTCTGCATTCTCAACAGCTGAATGTTTTTAGAAATAGATAACTATAACTTTTAGCCAAACCAGAGACACAGATTCAAGGCTAGGCAAGGCAACAAGCATCTATTAAGGTTTTTCTAGGTACCTAACTTTATACTACGTGCTAGAGATACAAATAGGAACAAAAATGAGATAAAAGGAGATAACACTTATACTTAGCACAGTATCTATGTATAATTGACACTTAGTGAATACTTATTCCTTTCTCCTTTCAAAAAGAAAAGCAATTCCTACCCTCAGGGAGGTGACAAGACACAGAAGCAAGCTCTAAAGGTAGAATGGGATTGTGCTGAAAATATGAAGTGTTGAAGTCTGGGAAGTCAGAAGCACTGCCAGGTATAGAAATAACAACAAAAACCTGGCTCATGAATGACTTTATGAAGCTTGGACAGCCTGGACCCTTACCCAAAATGGAGACCCCAGGAGGAATTCAATCATGGGATTGGCATAGCAAAGGGATATTCTAGAGTGAGATTGTTCATAATATGGAAATGTAGAAATTCAGAGGAACTAGAAAGGGATTTTAAAGCAGAAAAAGGTCCTTAGTGCTCATTAAGTCCAACCTTTTCACTTTTCAGATAAAGAAACTAAGAGACTTAGTAAAATGGGTTTCTTTGACTTTAAAACCAACATTCTATCCACTGTAGCATGATGTCTCTCATCATCTACTGCTTAGAATAATAAGCTCTAACTTTTCTTATTCAGTTTTCAGTCATGTCTAACATTTCATGACCCATTTGGAGATTTTCTTGGCAAAGATAATGGATGATTTGCCATTTCCTTCTCTAGCTCACTTTACAGATGGGGAAATTGAGACAAGCAGAGTTATTTGACTTGACCAGGATTATGCAATTAGTAAGAATCTGGGACTACATTTGAACTCAGGTCTTCCTGATTTCAGGTCTGGCATTCTATAAACTTTGCCACCTTGCTGCTCCAAAATTTCTAATTTATTTGGAATTGTAATAAAATCCTTGGATTGTCTTCCTCTGCCACCATCAAATCCTAATTTAAAAAAAAATTAAAACACATTAAAATCAATTTTATTTTGACACTTTCCCAATACTTTCTAAAGGTAATATGATATTTTCTGGGGTATGTATGGAAGGTGTTTCAATAACAGGCACTGGAATCACTCAGTTCAAGAGAGTGAATGATACTACCATATTTGTGGGCTACCATACAGGAGACCAACTGTAGTTAGTTGTGGTTGAGTATAGGTTAGGTTTGGGGCAGTCCTGAGCATCATACCTATAGACTTGGTCCTGATCCTCCATGCATTCAGTCTGATTTCACCATCAAAATTTCCACATGGTGCTGTACACGGAAAGGGGTTGGAATTGGCTGAGAGCCAGTCAGTATAGATGTCACATCACTAAAAAAGATGAGCTTAGAAACATGCCTGGAAGTTTCCGTTTTTATTTTAAGCAAATACAAGCTGAAGATTAACACTTGGCTGACCCCAGTTCCAAATGCTAAATGTAATGTTTGGAGCAATATAACACCCTGACATGCCCCAGGTCCTTAGAATGGAGTAGTGTTTTCAAACATCCCTTGATTTTCCCAACCTTGGGGGCTTTTTCCGGATGAGTGTGATCTACTGACTGAAGAAATAATGATGTCCAAATCCCAGTCAAATGCCTCCTGATTCCCTCCTTCCAACCCCAGTACTTTTTACCCAGCTGCATAAAATGATGAGACCTTGATGCCTAGGTAGCCTCTTATGGGCTCCTGAGCAGTTGATTAAAAATAATACTTTGGTATCATCTATTAAGTTTGCATAATCAACTGCCCAGGAAGCATTTAGAACAAACAACCACTTTGATGCCAAAAACCATGTGAGTAAGCAATCAGCTCAAATCATGGGAGAGACAATTAAATTTTCATGTATCATAAATGAAATATCCATTAGGGACCTTTTCCAGTGACCTCCAGGTTTAGCGATTCCTGAGACCGAAAGCCCCATCCTCGGTCCTGTCCCCGTTCTGGCCCGTGACACAGATTTCAGGCACTGCAGAGGGAGAGAACCTGCAACAGTAAACAAATGTAACTAGTTTTGGAGAGCTGCTATTGACAGTAAAATTCTAATTTTACTCTCGCTCCCAGAACAGATGTACCTCAGAGTCCATAGACTGCAATACTTAACTGCAGCTACTCAGCTGTGACCTTCAGCCCCAGGCTCCCTGCAATAAAATTTTCATGCAACCATATGGAAGAATATTTTAATAGAGATTTACTGTCAGTAACTGTCCCAAAGGAGCAAATAAGGAAGCTGTAACATATTGCGTACAGTAAATCAAGGGGACTTCAATGGAAAAACGAAGCCTCCCTGAGGCTAGCATCTTTACAATTACAGGCAACACTTTGTACAAATATGTGTACAAAGGACTAGATATGCACTCAGTTAAGCAGCTTAAAATGGTTTCGATTTGGAAATATATTTATTTAGAATTTATTTATTGGATTTTATAAGTGGCAGGTACTTACCTGTCAGGGCTGAGTGCATGTGGCTCCTTTCCCCAAGGCTTCTAGGACGGAAGTGAGTGGAGGTGACATGGAACTAGAAATCATTCCCACCTGGGGGAGGTGGCAGGCCGTAGAGAGTCTACAACTGAACAGGGCTGTCCCCCATCACAGGCATTTCCTCAAAGCTAAGGACAGACATTAGGACCAGAGGATTAGCCCTGGAAGGGACCGCAGAGATCCTCCAGTCTAATATCCCTGGGCTTTACATGGCCTGTGTCCAAATAAGCCTAGGGAAACTGACTGGAAACTGAAAAATTCAAGCATACTCATTATTTGGGAAGTGTAGATACTCAAAATCCCAGGTGTGGTGCTGGATTCTGAGACAATATGATAGAAATATAAGCCCTGAAGGGAATTTAAATCATCTGGTCCAATTTCTTCATTTTAGATTTGAAGAAACTAAGGCCCAGAGAAATGAAATGAATTCTCTAAGGAAATGTGGCAAAGTTAACACAAAACACTGAGACTGCAACATGAAGAAGAGTGGGTACCCAGCTCACAGTCAGAGGACCCAGGATGTGAGGAAGGACACAGGATGTGAAGAAGGACATTTTGGGGCTTGACCAGGGAGACTTTTAGGGAACCAGCATGTGGATGGGGTTTGGTTTTTTAATGTGTAAAATCCCCTCTAGGAAATAACCCTATCTCCACAATTTATACTCTCATTAGGAGTTAGCTTCCCCACAGGGCAGCTGCCACTCCAGGTTCTTGCTTCCCTTTAAGATTTCTTTCTCTGTCTCTATCTCTCTGTCTCTGTCTTTCTGTCTCTCTGTTTCTGACTATCTCTGTCTCTATTTCTGACTCTGTTTCTCCTCCCTCCCTCTCTGTCTCTCTCTTTCTCTTCTTTGTCTCTCTGTTTCTCTCTGTATGTCTCTCTCTCCCTCTTTTTCTCTTTGTCTCTCTGTGTGTGTCTCCTCTGTCTGTCTCAGTTTCTGTCACTTTATTTCTGTCTCTGACACGTTTCTCCTCTCTATCTTTGTCTCTCTGTCTCTGTCTCTGTTTCTCTCTGCATGTCTCTCTGTCTCTGTGTGTGTCTCCTCTGCCTCTGTTTCTGTCACTCTATTTCTGTCTCTGACACAATTTCTCCTCTCTGTCTCTGTCTATCTCTGTCTGTCTCTATTTATATCTGTGTGTGTGTCCTTTTTGTCTCTTTCTGTTTCTTTCTCTCTGTCTCTGCCTTTGTCTCTCTGTGTGTTGCCTATCTCTGTCTCTCTGTTTCTGTTTCTGTTTGTCTTTCAGTCTCTGTCTTTCTGTGTGTGTATATCTTCTCTGTGTCTGTCTCTGTCTTTCTCTCCCTCCTTCCTTCCCTTTCCCTCTCTTTTTTCCTTATTCTCCCTCTTTCCCCTTTTCTTTTTCTCCCCCTCTCATCTTCACTCCTTCCTTTCCCTTTCTCCCCTCTTTCCTTATCCTCCCTCTCTTTCTGTCTCTCCTACCCATCTATCTCAACAATTGGTTATCTATTTATGCATATGCATGTATACATACACATACATATTTATGAGATCACATATATGTATATATATATATATATATATGTGTGTGTGTGTGTGTGTGTGTGTGTGTGTGTGTGTGTGTGTGTGTGTATTTACAGAGACTTTGAGTTCTATGTGAGCCTGGATACTGTTGCCTTTCTTTGTATCACTAGTTCTTAATAGTGTCTGGTATATCTTGTTCAGTCATTTTAATTGTGACTGACTCTCCATTTGGGGTTTTCATGACAGAGATACTAGAGTGGTTTGTCACTTGCTTTTCCAAGTCATTTTACAGATGAGGAAACTGAAACAGAGTTAAGTGACTTGTCCAGGGCCATGAAGCTAGTGTCTAAAGCCAGATTTGAACTTACAAAGATGAATTCATAGTGAGTGCTTAATAAGTCCTTGTTAACTTAATGACTGACTGGCTAAATTGTATAATCCCAGGCAGTTCACTTAATTTTTCTGAGCCTCAGTTTTCTCATCTATAAAATGAGGGGATAGCTGATAATAGGTTAGACTATCCCTAAGGGTCTTCCTAGTTATAAATCTACTATGTTGAATCCCAGGTATCTATTTATTTATATATTTACTGTTTCCTCATGTAATTCCTTAAAGAAGGTAGTGACAAATATTTGTAGTCTGAAGACCTGAAGACCTGCCCTTTCTAACTATGTGACCTTCAGAACAACAAATAATCTCTGTCTGCCTCAGTTTCTTCACTTATAAAATGAGGCTGCCCTGCCCTTGATACCTTAATTGTAAGGAATGAATAAAATTATTAGCATTATAACTACAAATTATGGCACAATGCAAACTACTATCAGACACAGTCTGGGATCATGAAAGTGAAACTGGTGTCCCAAAGGCTAAATGGATATTGGACAAGGTGGAATCAGCTAGTAAATAGGACCTTTTCTTATCTTTTCCTTCCCCTTTTTTCATTTAAACACCATCAGTCCAAAGAGAAGATCCCACAGTGAGCTGTGGAAGATGGAAACATGATAGAAAGTAAATAACTCAGCGCCTGCACCTCTCTCTGAGCACGAGTGCATGGCTGCTATCATTACACCATTTCCTTCCTTTGCTCTTGCCCCGACTATTAAGAGCATTTCTGAGATCAGATATTTGTTTCCTTGAGGGCAAACAATGCAGTCATTTCTCCTCTCCACTCAGCTGATGGAAACTCTAATATGAGGGGCAGTAATTCAGAGATAAATAGACTGAACACTATCTCTGACAGTTCATATTTTATCATGGGAGAGAAGGACTGAAACCTAAAAACTCAGGCGTAGGAGGCGTATTATGGAAGCCTCTTCATGTGATGATGTGTTCATGGTATATAATGAAATGAGAAAAAAAACTGCTTAGCATCCAAGTGAAGATCAAAATATCCAAGTGACCAAAAATAGGCAGTTGGACAGGTGATAAATCTTTATGTTTTCATAAATGCCTGTGGGTTGTCGCATTTGACAAAGAGAGATCACAATGGAACAATTGTCATATCTGATAAATGAGTCTTGGGAATTTTTATTCTTCTGTTGCAGTGATTTTGGTTACTATGAAACAGAGGTAATATGCACACACACACACACACACACACACACACACACATCCCAATCAGGTTCGGTTACACACTCAGAGCATCTAATGTTGACTAATCAGAACTTGGCTGAGCATTGTGAGTAAATGTGAGAGAAAGAAAGAGACATCTGTTCACATCATCAGGTTAATTTTTGAGTCATTCAACAGGGCTCTTTGGCCTTGTTTCTCCTTTCAGCTCAACTCTCAATAGCTAGAACTCTTTCCCCTTTGAATTCATATTTATGTTTCTTTTTTGCTTTTGTGAGACTATGCTGCATGAAACTACTTCACCGCTATCTCTGTGTCACCCTGAGTGTCCATGTTCTTTGCTAGACAGAATATCTCCTAAAGAACAAGTAGCTCTGCTGTAAGATATCATGGCCAACGGAGCAGAGAAAATCCCTTCTCTCCCCTAATGCCATCTGATCAATGGAGGAGGAAGGAGTCACACACACACAAAAAAATCAAGTTTAGACTATAAGTTCCTCTGATAGATTGCTAACTCCTTGAGGACAGAAACTGAATTTTGCCTCCTTTTGTATTCCCAGTGAGCTTAGCAAAGTGCCAAGCACATAGTAGGTTTTAATAATTTAATAATTTAGGTTCATTGATTGATTGAATTAAGCTGCCCCCTACTTTGATCTCTTAACTAATCTATATTGCTGGTAGACCTTACCTCAATCCCTTTTCTATCACCTACATTTTGATCCAGAGAAGCTTGTCTCTACACCTTTTCACTAGGATTCGATGGAAGTTGGGGAGGAAAGGAGGCAAAGATGAGGAGTGAGAGAATACCAGATATAGCTGATAGCCCATTTTATTAATTAAGTTTGGGAGGAACAACTAAAATTTCACCTATTACAAGATAGGCCCCTTGAATGCTAAGATCTTCTCTCTATGAATTATCTCCAATCTAATCTGTATAGATCTTATTTTTTATAGTTGTTTTTATGCTCTCCACTCCATTACAGTATAATATCCTTGGAGAGACTTTTCCCTCCTTTCTCAATATCCTCAGTCTCTTAGCATACACAGTACCTGGCAAATATTAAGCACTTAATAAATGCTTGCTGATTAACTGACTAACCTGGGAGACATTGTTAATCTTTACCTACCCAACAGTCAACACTCCTAATTTGAACAGGGAAAAAGCTTTCATATTTCTTTAAGAGACGGATAACATATCTTTTATGGTTTAGCATACTAGTACTTTTTTACTTCTGTTATTTTGTCCTATACTTTTTATGAAAGTATAGGGAGGAGTTGGGGAGGGGAATGAAAGATCTCTTCCTTACTTCCCTCCCTCACACTACTATAAGTGTATTTAATTTTGTTGAGATTGCTTGATCAAGTCACTTCTTCCTTTACTGTCATCTTTAAAATGAGTGGCACTGGCAAGCTTATTCATTAGTGATCATTAGCAGTGGTATTAAACTCAAATAGAAATGGGGCCATTGATGAGGATTTTTATAGGAGGAATACTGACTTAGAAAACTATACATATTTCATATATACATGTATGTATCATTATATGTATTATATATGTGTATAATATACACACATATAACATGTTTTTAATTGATATAACAACACATTAAAATCAGATTGAAACTATAATTTAATCTAATTTGGGCCATAATCAGGAGTGTTGGGAGCTGCATGCCCCCAGTGGTTTTGTGTTTGACATCTCTGGTTTTAAGTACCCTGAAATCAAAGGTCTTTAATCCCATATACTTGGGTGAAATAATGACAGAATTAAATCTCCCCATCTTCTTTATCTACCAAATAATACTCAAACTGGAAGAAATTCTTAGATATCAGCTTGTCTCTCATTTTACAGATGAAGAAACTGAGATTTAGAGAAGTGAATGGATTTATCCCAAGTGCCTTCTATAATCTGACCTTGCTTATCTAAGAACTAATAGTAGCTCTTCAAAGTTTTCTTAACACTTTACATGTACAAATTCATTTGTATATACTATTAACTAGCTAACAACATACCTGCAAAGTAGTTATTATTATCCACATTTTACAATAAGGATGGGAAAAATTACATGATTTGGCCAGAGGATGGAGACTGAATGTGAATCTAAGCACAGCATTTTACCTTTTGTTGTTATTGTTGTTTGTTTGCTTATTTTCCCACTTTCTCATGAATGCTTTCCCTTTTGATCTTATTTTTCTCGCACAATATGATAAATATGTAAATTTATTTTTAAAAATTGTAATGCTTAACCAAATTAGATTGCAAGCTGTCTTGGGGAGGTAGATAGTAAAGAAAGGAGGAAGAAAAAATTAGAACACAAAGTTTTACAAAAATGGTTGTTGAAAATTATATTTACATGTATTTGGAAAAACAAAATATTATTAAAAAGTGATATTTCCAGAGAGAGATACAATAAATAGATAAGGCTTTTGGACTTGGAATCAAGAAGAGCTAAGTTCAAATTTGACCATAGAACCATCCTAACTGTGTCTCCTTGGGTTGTTGTGAAGATCAAATGAAATAATATCTGTAAAGCACTTAGGCTAGTATCTGGTGGTATGTGATAGGTACTATATGAATACTAGCTATTAGCAACTATTATTTAGGACTGTACTTATAGGAAGTAACTAAGGTAATAATTAAACCTAGCTTGGGCTGATTCCAAATTCAGGGCTATCTGCACTATTCTGTGATGCCTGTCACTATTTTCCACAATAAGCATTCCCTTTAAATTAGGCTGATTTCCCAAATGTCCTCTACATAGACCAAGTTCATTTTTCCCTCTGTTTTGATTCATGGTTTTTTTTTTCTCACATTAAATGTCCAAATATGATTTGCCCAGAAGGAGATGATGGTTCAACAGATAAAGCACTGAGCCTGGTGTCAAGAAAAACTGAATTCAAATCCAGCTTCAGACATTTCCTAGCTGTGTGATCCTGGACAAGGAACTTAACCTCTGATTGCCTGACAAAATGGATCCATTGGTGAAGGAAATGGCAGTATCTTAGCTAAAAAACCCTATGTCTCATGACAAAGGGGTCAGATATGACTGAACAACACCACAATCTACTCCACATAATAATAGTCTCAACTTAGTATTTTCACCTTTTTTGTGGTTGATTGCTTGACTTTTTTTTCTTTCTCATTTTTTCCTTTTTGATCTGATTTTTATTGTGTAGCATGATAAATGTGGAAATATGTATAGAAGAATTGCACATATTTAACATATATTGGATTATTTGCTGTGCAAGGAAGGAGGTGAGGAAAGGAGGGAGAAAAATTGAAACACAAGGTTTTGTAAGAGTGAATATTGAAAAACTCTCTTGGCATGTATTCTGAAAATGAAAAGCTATTATTTAACAAAAATGATGGTCCCAACTATCTGAGAACTTCTATTGTACTAATAAAATCACACTTCTTAAGATATAGTCTTTCTCTAGTTATTTCCTATATGCTCATCTTGTTTCTCCAACAAAATGGCTGACACAATATGGTGGAGTGGAAATAGGCACTGAATTTGGAAGGCTGTAATCCCAACCTGGCTATTTATTTATTAGCCATGTGACTGAGAAAGCTGCTTCTAATCTCTGATGCTCAATTTCTTAATCTACAAAAGAGGAAAAATAATACTTGTACTATGTTCCTCATAAGCCATTAGGATAGAGATTAAATGAGGTATTTATGTTAAGTATTCTGGAAAACTGCATTTCATAGAATCATGATTTAGATCTGGGAGGAACCTCAGTGGGTATGTAGTCTCACATATTTATTATAGAGTAGGAACCTGAGAGGTCTCTTTGCACCTTCGGCTGCACCATGATGATTATTAGCTGAGGTAATGAAGCTGGGGAGGCTGGTTTTGATAGTGGTTAGAGAGTAGGACCTGGAGTCAGGAAGACTCATCTTCCTAAATTCAAATCCAGCCTTAAATACTTAGTAACTGTGTGATTAGGGGCAAGTCACTTAAACCTGCTTGCCTCAGTTTCCTCATTTGTAAAATGATCTTAAGTAGAAAATAGCAAACCACTCCAGTATCTCTGCCAAGAAAACTCTGGCCTCGGCAATAAGAGCCGAGAAAGAGATTCAAGGAATTAGAGTAGGAAATAAGGAAATCAAATTATCACTTTTTGCAGATGACATGATGGTATACTTAGAGAATCCCAAAGACTCTGCTAAAAAGCTATTAGAAATAATTCAGAATTTTAGCAAAGTTGCAGGATACAAAATAAATCCACATAAATCCTCAGCATTTTTATACATTACCAACACAATCCAACAGCAAGAGATACAAAGAGAAATCCCATTCAAAATAACGGTTGATAGTATAAAATATTTGGGAATATATCTACCAAAGGAGAGTCAGGAATTATATGAGCAAAATTACGAAACACTTGCCACAAAAATAATGTCAGATTTAAATAATTGCTCTTGGATAGGCCGAGCGAATATAATTAAGATGACAAAACACCCTAAACTAATCTATTTATTTAGTGCTATATCAATCAGACTTCCAAGAAACTATTTTAATAACCTAGAAAAAATAACAACAGAATTCATATGGAACAACAAAAGGTCGAGAATTTCAAGGGAAGTAATGAAAAAAAAAATAAGTGAAGGTGGTCTAGCTGTACCTAATCTAGAACTGTATTATAAAGCAACAGTCATCAAAACCATTTGGTATTGGCTAAGAAATAGACTAGTTGATCAGTGGCATAGGTTAGGTTCACAGGGCAAGATAGTGAATAAAAAATAGCAATCTAGTGTTTGACAAACCCAAAGATCCCAAATTTTGGGACAAGAATTCATTATTTGACAAAAACTGCTGGGAAAACTGGAAATTAGTATGGCAGAAACTAGGCATGGACCCACATTTAACACCACATACTAAGATTAGATCAAAATTGGTCCAAGATTTAGGCATAAATAATGAGATCATAAATAAATTGGAGGAACGTGGGATGGTTTACCTCTCAGACTTGTGGAGGAGGAAGGAGTTTGTGTTCAAGGGAGACCTAGAGACCATTATTGATCACAAAATAGAAATTTTTGATTACACCAAATTAAAAAGTTTCTGCACAAACAAAACTAATGCAAACAAAATTAGAAGGGAAGTAACAAATTGGGAAAACATTTTTACAGTTAAAGGTTCTGATAAAGGCCTCATCTCCAAAATATACAGAGAATTGACTTTAATTTATAAGAAATCAAGCCATTCTCCAATTGATAAATGGTCAAAGGATCTGAACAGACAATTTTCAGATGATGAAATTAAAACTATTTCCACTCATATGAAAGAGTGTTCCAAATCACTATTGATCAAAGAAATGCAAATTAAGACAAATCTGAGATATCATTATACATCTGTCAGATTGGCTAAGATGACAGGAACAAATAACAATGAATGTTGGAGGGGCTGTGGGAAAACTGGGACACTGATGCATTGTTGGTGGAGTTGTGAAAGAATCCAACCATTCTAGAGAGCAATCTGGAATTATGCCCAAAAAGTTATCAAAATGTGCATACCCTTTGACCCAGCCATACTACTACTGGGCTTATATCCCAAGGAAATACTAAAGAAGGGAAAGGGACCTGTATGTGCCAAAATGTTTGTGGCAGCCCTTTTCATAGTGGCTAGAAGCTGGAAGATGAATGGAGAACAATTGGAGAATGGTTGGGTAAACTATGGTATATGAATGTTATGGAATATTATTGTTCTGTAAGAAATGACCAACAGGAGAAATACAGAGAAGCTTGGAGAGACTTACATCAACTGATGCTAAGTGAAACGAGCAGAACCAGAAGATCATTATACACTTCAACAATGATACTGTATGAGGATGTATTCTGATAGAAGTGGATATCTTCAACATAAAGAAGAGCTAATCCAATTCCAATCGATCAATGATGGACAGAATCAGCTACATCCAGAAAAGGAACACTAGGAAATGAGTGTAAACTGTTATTTTTACCTTCTGAATCCAATTCTTCCTGTGCAACAAGAAATTCGGTTCTACACACATATATTGTATCTAGAATATATTATAATATATTTAACATGTATAAGACTGCCTGCCATCTGGGGGAGGGGGTTGGGGGAGGAAGGGAAAAAATCTGAACAGAAGTAAGTGCAAGGGATAATGTTATAAAAAATTACCCATGTATATGTACTGTCAAAAAAAAAAGTTATAATTATAAAATAAAACAAACAAACAAACAAAAAAACAAACAACAACAACAACAACAACAACAACAAAAAAAAAAAAAAAAAAAAAAAACTCTGAACAGGATCACAAAGAACCAGACATGACTGGAACTACTGAACAATGAAATTTGAGAAAAACTTCTTCCTTCTTCCCAAGAAGCAGAACAAGAAGAAGTTAATTTCTAATGTGGCATTTCACCTTCTTAGGAATTATTTTACAAACAGCAAGATCACAAGGCCTGAAAACTTCTATTAAAGTATAGTATACTCTTAACCCATTTGCGTGTGTTTGGTGGTGGAAATAGGTAAACAACCCCTGAATTAGCCAAATCTATCCAACAATGGAATCATCCATCCACCCATTCATCTCTACATGTACACACACATTCACAACTATATATATGTATATGTAGTCACTTAAGTACATGTGTATATGCAAGGTATATATTTGCATATACATATGTAGACACACATGTGTGTATATGTAGGCAAAAATCTCTGTAGTTTCATTTTAAAGGTTCATGAAACTACACTAATATATATATTATACATAGACAAATTATTTAAAATATGTATATACATATATAGTATTTATATATTATGCATATGCAGATATATACACGTTTTATATATATATATATACACACACACCCCATGTATTCCAAAAATGATATAAGCATATATAATAAAAATTTTAAATCTTATATATTTATATATATATTATTTTTAAAATTTAAATGTGTGGACATATACATATAGAGATACATTTTAGTTACTAATTCTAGGAATTGAGTGCTTATGTACCATGGAAGTACTTATGCTCAGGTTATATAACTACCAGATAGGGGTGTAATAGAGAGGATTTTTGCCTTGTATAAGAACTAGACTGATTATATAATCTATAATCTACAATGCCTATCCTAACTCCAAGAGTCTTTGAAACTATGATAATTAATTGATTGAATAAAATCAATTGCTTTCAAAACAATTGGTTTGAAAAATGTTCTTTTGTTTCCTCTATATGAAGTGGCTTTAAAAATACATTTATATTCGCATAAATAGTAACATTGAAAACCAAGTTATTGACCAGTTGGTAAATTGACAATATATAATCAATTCTGTAAGTGCCTATTATGTTCTAGGTACTGTTCTAGATACTGGGGATAAAAGTACAACGTTACTAACAAATAGTTGGACCAAGGTCAGCATGTTTTATAAACTGATTTGAATGTATAGACACAATCATAAAGACTGAAAAAACTAATATTGTTCTAGGAACATGTATCTACAATTTAATTAAACCATAGATTTAACCAAGCTGGCTACTGCACCCATTTTAATACATAGATATTTATTCACCTATTAGTCTTGTCAATTTTCCCGGCTGTGATTTTTTTAAAGCTCCAGTATATGAAGTGAAACAGAAGGATTTATTATTCCCAGGAGAGACATAGAAAACTACATTGCTGAGAGCCCCCTGCCAATGACTAATTGTTTCAAATGAAGCTCCAAACTGGAAGAGTCAGAAGAAGTGTTTTGAAAAGAGCACTGAACTGTGAGTTAGGAGAGCTGGGTTCTAGTCCCAGGGATGCCTTTTTTTTGTTGTTGTTGTATGATGTGGGGCAAATCACTTAACCATTTGAGTGTCAGTATTCTCATCTCTAAAATAAGAAGCCACAAAGGCACAGTGGCTAAAGTCTAGACAAGAAGAACTGAGTTCAAATGCCCAAAGGATTATAAAACTACATGGACTATTTGATCTAACAATACCACTATAAGATATATATCCCAAAAAGATCATTAAAAAGGGAAAGGAACCTATATGAACAAAAATATATTCATAGCAGCTGTTTTTGTGGTGGCAAAGAATTGGAAATTGAGTGGATGTCCATTTGTTGGGAAATGGTGAGATAAGTAGTGCTATATGAATGTAATTGAATATTATTTGCTATAAGGAATGATGAATATCAGATTTCAGAAAAACCTGAAAGATTTACATGAATTGTTGCTGAGTGAAGTGAGCAGAATCAGGAAAACATTCTACATAGTAAAAGCAACATTGCTCAATGATCAACTTTGACAGACTTAGCTCCTCTCAGCAATTCAGTGATGCAAAACAATTACAAAAGACTCATGATGGAAAATACTACCCATATCCAGAGAAAGAATTGTGGAGTCTGAAATACAGGTTAAAACATATTTATTTTTATGAGTTTTTTCTTTTTGCTTTTTCTTTCTAACATTTTCCCCTTTTATTCTGATTTTTCTTTTACATGACTAATATGAAAATATGTTTTAACATGATTGTACATATATAACCTATATCAGATTGCTTGCTGTATTGAGGAGGGGAGAGGGAAGGAAGGAAAAGGGAAAAAAATTGAAACTCAAAATCTTACAAAAATGAATGTTGAAAACTATCTTTACGTGTACTTGGAAAAAAGTAAAATACTATTGAAGTGCAAAAACTTAAAAATTATGAAACTTAAAAAAAAAAGACCTAAGTTCAAATCTGGCCTCAAATCTGGCCAGCTCTGTGATCCTTAGCAAGTCATTTAAATTCTATTTCCTCAAGTATAAAATGGGAATGAATAAGAACACTTTCCTCTCAAGGTTGTTGTGAGAACAAAATGAGAAAATATTTGTAAAGCACTTACATAGTAGGTGCTTAATAGATGTATGTTCTCTTCTACTTGATTTTTAAAATCCCTCCTGATTCTTAAGTTTCTGTGAGTTCTTGTGGCTAGGAATCCTCTGCTTGTTTTCACAGGATGTCAAACATCCAAATAAATGCTATTTCCTTTACTGAGTCAGTTTCTTCCTGTTCTATTGAATCAATTACCAAAGGTTCTATTTTTTATTCTTTTCTGTCACAGTACTCTCACCTTTGATAGCTTCATTGTTTTCTTCTTCATTCCTGTCTCCTGGCTTCCCTGGCTTCTTTCAAGTCCCAGCTAAAATCCCACCTTTTATAGGAAGCCTGTTTCAATCACTTTTAATTCTAGTTTAATTCTATCAGGTCTTTGAGAATAAGGACACTTTTTTACCGTTCTTTTTTACTCCCAGAATTTATTACAGTACCTGGCACATAGTAGGTACTTAAGGAATTTATACTAAATAACTATGTCTATACCTCTTCTGTGTGAATGATTCATAAATCTCATTCTACAATACTTATTCCTCTCCCAACATATATTTATCCTAACACATATTACTCCTCTTCAGACATAAATTTCTATTTTCTTACTAGATATATTTATCTAAATATTCCTTTAACACTCAGAAGCAACATGTCCAAAGCAAAATTTATCATTTACCCTATAAAACCTGCCTTTCTTATAACTTTCCTATTTAATTATGCATACTACTACTCTCCCAGTCATCTAAACTTGAAGCTTCAGAAAATTTTCTTTTAGTTCCTATATCTAATCAGTCATTAAGTCTTTCACATTTTGACTCTACAATTATCTTTCACAGTCATGTGAATTTTCTCTACCTTCATTCTTTTTTTTTTTTTTAAATTTTCATTTATTTATTTTTTAATTTTAGTTTGTAAGGCAGTTGAGGTTAAGTTACTTGCCCACAGCTAAGAAGTATTCGGTGTCTGAGATTGGATTTCTATTCAGGTCCTCCTGACTTCAGTTCTGGTGCTCTATCCTCTGCACCATCTAGCTCCTCCACCTGCCATCATTCAGGTTCAATACATTTCATCTGTATCACATGTGAAAAACTTGTAGCCAAAGGGCTTTGTGTCATTCACAGTACTCCAGAGTACAGCCCAAGTGCATCAAAATGCAATTGGGAAATATTTAACAAAAAAAATGCAATAAAACATAGATAACATCACATTTTTAAAACTAAGTTAATATGGGGCCTAGAGAGATCCCTATATACATATTATATACATATTTTGTTCTAGGCACTGTTCTAGATACTGGGGATAAAAGTACAAAGTTACTAACAAGTAGTTGGCCCAAGGCCAGCATGTTTTATAAACCAATTTGAATGTATAGACACGATCATAAAGACTAAAAAAGCTGATATTGTTCTAGGAACATGTATCTATAATTTAATTAACCCATAGATTTAACCAAGCTGGCTACTGCATCATTTTAAGCATTCAGTATCTGAATTCTATCTGAATTTGATATCAATGATCTAGGCTACTGCAGTAATCTATTCTTTGTTCTCTTAGTCTCTCCTTCATAATAACAGTAACTAGCATTTATAACATTTTATATATTTGGTGCTAGTGCAGGAGAGTTGATTGCTCCTGTTTAGTAATAAGGATCAATATGCTAATCCTGGTGATTATTCCCTCCAACCAACACCAGAATCTATTCCTTGGCTTTCAGAGAGCTGTATACCTCTCTCTCCTGGTTCCCTCCTAACTCCTTCCCGAAATTTTATGTTTATTTCCTAAGATAAAGGGTTTAATGTGAGAAAATTCAGCCATCAGACTCTTGGGTCAGAGAAAACTCCACCCCTCATCCTATCTTTGCTGAGACCTTCTAGTTTTTTGGTAGTTTTTGGTTAAGTGGAACTTTGATGCCAATGAAACATGTTTATTACTTATCCAAGTATATGATTGACCTACTCTTTGTCTAAACATGACTTTTTGGTAATTTCTTTAATAATATTTCTGCAGAATTCTTTGTGATTATTATGCTGCAGACTATTCATGTCGACTATGTATTTCTCCTGTCACTTTCTAGATGATCTATTATTT
This sequence comes from Sminthopsis crassicaudata, assembly GCF_048593235.1. Taxonomy (NCBI): domain Eukaryota; kingdom Metazoa; phylum Chordata; class Mammalia; order Dasyuromorphia; family Dasyuridae; genus Sminthopsis; species Sminthopsis crassicaudata. Next base: position 119,032,334 of record NC_133618.1, on the reverse strand, counting down.
TAGATTTTCAGAGATCATGAGATTCCAATTCTTATAGGTATGTTACTAATTTAAAAATAGTTGAGCCTAAGTATCCACATGGGACAAACTAAGTGGATGAAGAATACTTTATATCCAAATTATGACATGCAATTGGTTGGACAATCTATAGAATTAGTGAAACTGTATCAATACTTTGGATAAGCACTACAAATAGTAAATCATGAAAAGAACAGGAAGAAAAAAAGAGATTACATGGTTTATGAAAAGATTTGCAATGCTTTTAATGATGTGAAAAGTTTCCCTGAAATAGAGACCCATCTTTTAGTATTAGCATTCTTCTGGTAATATTATTTGGCTTTTTGGGTTTTTTTTTTTCCATAAAAATTACAAAAGTAAAACTTAGTAATAATCACAATTTCTGAAACCGACTGAATTAGTACCATTTTATTCTTAGTTGGAAAAGATGCAAATATGAATGCTTTGGGGGCTATAAATCATATGTGATTTATGGATAAATATAAATCACTATATGAAAAAATTAGATGCATTAAAATGAAATTTTGTCAGTTCTATTACCCTGGAGCTTCAATTTCCTGGTACTTATCTTACAGCTCAGCTCTATGAATGAGTTTCAGGTGAACTGCCTGGATTTTGTGGTTCAGTTTTCTTGGTCCTCAGTCACACAGAAAAGGACTATTAAATGATGACCAACAGTTCTCATACTTGAATTAGTTCTAGGCCTTAATTCTGTATTTTTTTTAAAAGAAACACTAATGGTTGTTTTCTACCTTGGCTTACATACATTTATTTAGGCTATATTTACATGGACATTTGCTTGCATATTTACCCTTGTCATGAGAGAAAAATCTTCATGTTTTCTTTTCAAAGTTCTGACAGAACTTTCCACAGAAAGATATTAATTAAATCCAGAGTAGTAACATCAATAATTATTGCCTATTTTTCTTATAGTTCAAGGAAACACAGATTTGAGAGATGGATAATACCTTAGTAACCTCTAAGTCCTCCCCATACTTGAAAGGAATCCCTACTATAACATCCTCACAAGTAAATGTTTTTTCATCCTTTTCTGGAAGATCTCAAAAGAGGAAAACACATGTCCCTTCAAAGAGGCCCATTCTACTTTTGGACATCTCTAATTACTAGGAAGTTTTTTTTCCTGTTAACAAGGCTAAATTTATCTCCTAGCATTCTCTACCTTTTGATCCTTGTTCTGCCTTCTGGAGCCAAATAACAGTTGAGTCCCTTCTTTATACAACAATCCTTCAGATACTTGTAGATCACTATTATGGGCCCTGAATCTTCTCTTTTCCTAGTCAGACATCCTAATGTCTTTCCATATGACCCATATAAATGACCTTTTACCAGCTTGGGAAACTTTTTTGGATACCTCCAGCTTAAAATCATAGTGTCCTGAACTAAACAAAGTATTCCAAATGAGGACTAATAAGGGTAGAGTGGGAATATCACCTCCCTATTCCTGGAAGCTGTATCCCCTCCTAATGCAACATAAAATTACATTAGCTTTCTTTTTAGCTTCTACATCACACTGCTGATTCATATTGAGCTTGATAAATCCTCCAGATTTTTTGGAAGCAACTGCCTTCTCTCTATGTCATCTCCAGTTAATACTTCTGAAGCTGATCTTTTGTATATACAAATGGAAGACTACATTTATCCCTATTGAGTTTCATATTGTTGGGTTCAGCCCAATGCTCTAAGAGTTTGTCAACATCCTTTTGAAATCTGCTTCTGACATCGAGTATGTTAATCATCCCTCTCAAGTTTTGTGTCATCTATAAATTTCACAGGCGTATTTATCTCTGTATTTATTCTTTGTTGTTATTCAGTAATTCAGTTATGTGGGATTCTTATGACCCCATTTGGGGGTTTCTTAGCAAAGATACTGAAATCGTTTGCTATTTTCTGCTTTAGCTCATTTTATAAATAGGGCACTTAGGCAAACAAAGTCAAATGACTTTCCCAGGACAACATAACTAGTAAGTGTTTGAGACTAGATTTGAACTAAGGAAGAGTCTTGATGACTTCAGGCTCAATGCTCTATTGGCTGTACAACCTAGCTGCCCCAATTTTATCCTAATCACTGATAAAATTGTTAAACAACACGGGACATCCAAATATCCCTAGAGTACTATACTAAAGACCTCCTGTTATGCTGACATGAATCCATTCACAATTAACTATTTTTTGAGTCAGCCAGCCAACTAGTTCTGTATTCATTGGATTGTATTACTATATCATTGAAACTATATATATCCTCCTTCTCCATAAGGATATTATACAATACTTTTTCTAAAACTTGACTAAGATCTAGATAAATTTTATTCATTGTATTTCTCCTATACACTATTTTAGCAGTACTCTGGGTATTGTTATGCTATTGGTATTGCTATTATTAGCATCAAGAGCATGTGTAACCCCAAAAGGAGGAGATTATATCAAGAGTAATAGGATTTTCTGAGTGTTAGAATGGTGGTATCCATTAAATATTGAGTCAAAGGAAATTATCTAGGCTTTAGATAGATCTTCTGAGGAGAATTTATAGAAAGACATGAGAACAGAAAACCCTTTATGATTATGAGTTATAGAACAGCTGTTGATTTGAAGTGGTAGGGACAATTTCCTCATTTTCAAATCCCTATTCCAAAAAAGAATGTCAGGGCCAGTTGGAACAAACACATAAACAAATAAAATGAACAAAAAATGCAAAGGATAAAAATGAATGACTGAATTATAATCTGCACTTATTGAAGGACTACCTTTATCTCTGGGACTACAAGTCCATCAAGGTATAAAAGATAATGCTAAAACCTTGCTTTTAAAATGACTGATTTGCCGATAACAATTTGTCCATCATCATCCTATATTGTGTTTTATACTGTCTCTTCTAGCTGTCAGAACTTGGTTCTGTTTTAAAGATCTAAGAACTGATAAGGAAACATTAAGCTCTACTTCTTAGGTCATAGTTAAATCTAACTTCAATTTCAAGGTAAAACTGATCTTCAGTGAAACACTTGGACCACCCTCCACCCAGGCTCAAAATCTATATTCTCTGGATTTTAGTATTAAGATGTTATTTATATTGTAACTTTTCCAGAAATTAGAAGACTTAAGGAGATCCATTTTAAGGAGTTAGGTGCCTGGAAAAATGGTCTATTTTAAATACAGATCTATAAAACCATACAATTCCATTCTTCCTGTACTATTTGAATTAGACTTTTTTTTTGCCATGGAGAGGATTGGGAAATAGCTTTTAAATTTTAATAACTATAACTGGATTATTTTTGAGATTGATGGTGAAACAGTAATGATTGTGTTGGGTGCCTTAAGTCACACTAGACCACCAAAACATTATTAAAAGGTTATATTTAAACAAGTTTTAGTATATTTTTCATCTTAATCTGAGCCTGAGCTGTACTCAAGAATAGAATATTGTATTTGGAGATTTTTAAAGCCTTTTTCTTTTTTTGTCTTAGTATTTGATAGTTTCTGCTTATATGAGAGGTAAAACTGAAATACTACAAGAAATGGTATGTTTATAAATGGCAAAAGCAGAATGGAAGAAAGGTTATGAAAAAAATCACTTCTGTACTCTTGAAAAAAAAGTCCAGTGTTAAAGTTTTACCAAGAAGACTTGGCTCTGACCCATTGGTTGATAGGACCTTTCCCTCTAGTCTCTGAATCTAAATAATGCTATATGGCCATGTGGCATATTCAAAATTTGGATATATAGGGCTAAATATATTTTCACATTGTCACAAAATCTCACAATAAGGAAGGACCTCAGAGGCATCTTGTAAAATTTCTACCTGCACTACTCTGGTGTAAGTTTCATCACCTTTTGTTTTTCATTTGTTCAGTTGTTTCATTTGCTATTTTTTAAAATCTGGCTCATTTTACAGATAAAGAAACTGAGGTAAAGAGGCTAAGTGATTTGCCCAGGGTCATTTAGCTGATAAATGTTTGAGACCTGATTTGAACTCAGGAAGATGAATTTTCTTGCCCTCAGACCTAGAACTCTACCTATTATACCATTTACTCACCCCTTGTCCCTTGATATCCGTACTATTTCTATAGTTTCATAGTGGGCCTGCCTGCCATAAGTCTTTCCCCACTCCAAGCCATCTCTCATTCAGCCAACTAAAGTAATTTTTTCTAAAATTCAGTTCTGATCCCCAAATCAATACATTCTAGCAGCTTCCTATTACCTGTAGGATCCAATACAAAATTTTCTGTTTGGCATGGAAAGCCTTTCATGACTTAGCTCCCTCCTACCTTTCCAGTTTTCTTATATCCTTCTCTCCAGTATGTACTGTTTGGTGTAGTGATGCTGGCCTCCTGGCCATTCCAGAAACAAGACACTCCATCTTTCTGTTTTGGACATTCTCTCTGGTTATATTTCCTGTGCCTGGAATAGTATCCTTCCATCACACCAATTACTGATCTCCCTGGCTTCTTTTATATCCCAACTAATAGCCTATATTAGGAAGCCTTCCCTAACCTCTCTTAATTTCAGATCTTCCCTCTTTTGTTTCCTATTTATCCTATACATAGCTTGCTTTGTATGTATTTATTTTTATATTGTCTCCTCCTATTACATTGTAAGCAAGGACTTTTTGCCTTTTCTTGAGTTCTCAGCATATACCACAAAGCACATAGTAATCACTTAATGAATTTTGATTGATTATAGCATTACACCTTTACAGCAATTTGACAGTTTTTTTATTTGTCTATCACTTGTTTGAATGCCTTCAATAATAGAGAATCTACTTCTACCTCCTGAATTATCCCATCCTACTTTTCTATAGTTCTCATTAAGAAGTTTTTATTTTTCCTCTAGATCAAACATACATCTGCTTCTTTGGCATTTTTGCTTATTTCTCATAGTTCTATACCCTGGTTCCAACAAAAGCAAGTCTAATCTCTCATGGAACAAGTCTTCAAATACTTGAAGACAGCTATCATTTCCTGCCTAAATCTTCTCTTTCCTGACTAAACCCTAGTTTTAAAAACCAAAAAACTCTCAGTTTTTCACCAGATAATTTTTATCTTGTCATAATCAACATTCCAAAATCAAAATCAAAATAACTGGATTTTGGGGCAGCTAGGTGGTGCAGTGGATAGAGCACCAGCCTTGAATTCAGGAGGACCCGAGTTCAAATCTAGTCTCAGACACTTAACACTTCTTAGCTGTGTGACCCTGGGCAAGTCACTTAACCCCAGCCTCAGGGGAAAAAAAAGAGAGAGAAAAATAACTGGATTTTATATAAGCTTTTTCAGAAGCAAAATCATCCAAAACAAAGTTTTTGTAAGATATAGGAACAAGGAAAAAGCTTACCCACCAAAAATTACTAGGACAATTTAAATATTTTCCTTTCCTGAGAGATGAGGAAGCTAACTGATATGTGGTGAACATCTGGATGAAAAATAAAAATGAAATCAATGATGCAAATCCTTTGTTTTCATCAAACATTTAAATATTAGGCATATCAGTTGGTAAACTAAATTCTTTTTTTTAACTTTTCATCAATTTGATATCATGTTAAATTATTCTAAGAAGTCAAATGTACCCTTCTTCTCCTCTCAGCCAAACCTTTTGAAAAGTCTTATGCCATTATAAAATCTAGTTTCTCCAAATTAGTTAGAGAATATAGTATTCTAATTAAGTATTCTGGTTAATGAAGATCAACCATCTATACAAACAAAGATAAATGATTTTGAAAGAATAAGATAACTACCATAAAGATTAAGCTGGATATAATATAATTCTTAGTGCGCATGAAGAGAAATTTTAGAATCCTGTAATGCTTTACTTCAACATCTTCAATATGGATGCGACTTCTTATTGGATAGTGCAATAGTAAAAAAAAAAAAACAAACAACAAACCTTGTATAATCCATATGGCAAACCATAGATGTTGCCTTTTAAAATATGTCCTCAACATCAACTTTTAAAATATTAATTTAAAATATGTATGAATGTGAGTGTTGACAATAGCCAGAACCTCAGGACATATACTTGTCAGTCAATCATTTAGTGATCCACCTCATCACTACTTCTTTGGATCATATTGTCATCAATTTAGAATTAAAAAAGATCTGAGAGTCCAACTCTCCCACTTTCAAGATCAAAAACCTGAATTTTAAAAAGATTAACCCTTCAGTGTTCTCATCTATAACTACAGTGAACTATGATATGTTTTTCATGTCACCTTCCCCCATGTATTGACTTATTCCATCGTTTCCCAACCCAGATCATTATTTCCATTATTCAAACCTTAGTAGTTATGTTTAAATAAATGATTTAATGAGAGCACCACACAGGAAAAAAAAACACAAAAACACAAAAACATACACAAAAAACAAGAAAGCCTGAATCATTAGTATCATAAAACAGGATACATACAAACAGTCCGTAGACATCCTAATTTCATCCCCACAACAATACCCTTTTCCAGGTTCCAATTTGCTTCCTCTCCCTCTGAAGTAGCATGAGAATGGAAATAATTGACCACAATTTCAATGACATGGAGTAGACTTTTTTAGCTTCCTTATGAGTTGGTCATAGTTAACTCACAGCAGTACAGAAGGTACTACAAAATAATCTTTCATTTAACACAATTGGAAATCCATGTATAATCACTGGAGACTTTAGTAACTGAAACTATAAGACAAATAGGAAAATAGAATTCCTCCTTCATGATCCCAGGAAATTTCCTCAAAATCTGTCCTATCACTAGGCTCAATCTGTAGTCAGTCTCTGCAATCTCAGCATTCAAAGATGACACTGCTCAAAGTCTCCAGAGGCCAATGACCAAGAGCTGCTGCTGTCATAAACCTATCTCACACCTCTATTTTTTCCTCTTCAAGTTCTATGTATAAGGATCTCAATCCTAGGTCCTGATTGCCCTATAAATCCTTCCATCTTGTTAATCACACTTCAGCTCTATTAAGCTTCTACCTCCATCCCAGTCTCCACCCTCAGGGACCTGGAAGTAAAGAACATTCCTATTTTATTTCTCATAAAAGGAGAATGGAACACATACACACATCTCATCATTAATGCTTTCAGATTACTTAGACCCCAGCTTTCTTTATTCACTCGGCCTCATTGATAGAACAATAAAAGCTCTCACAGTTGCTCTGAATGGTAGAATTTCTATAAGACATTTCCCATTAGGATTATATATTACATATAAGCATTTTCAGACAAAAGTCAAGGTGAAAAGTAAATACACAAATTACTACTGCTACTACTAGTAGTAATAACTAACATATATCACTCACTGTGTGTCAGGTTCTGTGTGCTAAAGTTTTATAATAATTATCTAATTTGATTTTTACAACAACCCTTGGAAATAGGTGCTACCCCTGCCCCCATTTTGCAGATAAGGAGTTTGAAACAATAACAGAGATTCTGTCCAAAGTCACACTGCTAGTGTTTGAGGCTAAATTTGAGCTCAAATCTTCCTGACTCCGGGTCTAGAATTCTATCCACTTAGATCAAGCAAATATAATAAAGATAACTACTTATTTAGTACTATACCAATCAAACTCCCAAAAACTATTTTACTGACCTAGGAAAAAAAACAACAAAATTCATCTGGAAGAACAAAAAGTCAAGAATTTCAAGGGAATTAATGGGGAAAAAAAAGCAAATGAATTTGGCCTAGTTGTACCTGATCTAAAACTGTATTATAAAGCAGCAGTCATCAAAACTATTTGGTATTGGCTAAGAAACAGACTAATTGATCAGTGGAACCGATTAGGTTCACAGGACAAAATAGTCAAAAATTATAGCAATCTAGTGTTTGACAAACCCAAAGTCTCTAGCTTTTGGGATAAGAATTCACTATTTGACAAAAACTGCTCAAAAAAATGGAAACTAGTAAGGAAGAAATTAGGCCTTGACCAACACCTAATACCGTATACCAAGATAAGGTCAAAATGGGTTCATGAGATTATAAACAAATTAGAAGAACATAGGATAGTTTATCTCTCAGATCTGTGGAGGAGGAATGAATTTGTGACCAAAGAAGGACTAGATATCATTATTGATCACAAAATATTGATAATTGACAATATTGATCACAAATAATTTTGATTATATTAAGTTAAAAAAATTTCTACAAACAAAACTAATGCAGACAAGATTAGAAAGGAAGCAATAAACTGAGAAACTATTTTTATATTCAAAGGTTCTAATAAAGGCCTCATTTCTAAAATATATAGAGAATTGACTCAAATTTATAAAAATTCAAGCTATTGAATTTTGAATGACTCTATTGAAAAATGGTCAAAGGATATGAACAGAGTTTTTCAGATGAAGAAATTGAAAGTATTTGTAGTCACATGAAAAGGTGTTCCAAATCACTATTGATCAGAGAAATACAAATCAAGATAACTCTGAGATACCACTACATACCTGTCAGATTGGCTAAGATGACAGGAAAAGATAATGATGAATATTGGAGGGGATGTGGGGAAAACTGGGACACTATATACATTGTTGGTGGAACTGTGAACAGGTCCAACCATTCTGGAGAGCAATTTGGAACCATGCTCAAAAAGTTATCAAACTGTGCATACCCTTTGACCCAGCAGTGCTACTACTGGGCTTATATCCCAAGAGATCTTAAAGAAGGGAAAGGGAGCTGTATGTGCAAAAATGTTTGTGGTAGCCTTCTTTGTCGTGACCAGAAACTGGAAACTGAGTGGATGCCCAGCAGTTGGAGAATGGCTGAATAAATTGTGTTATATGAATGTTATGGAATATTATCGTTCTGTAAGAAATGACCAGCAAGATGATTTCAGAAAGGCCTAGAGAGACTTACATGAACTGATGCTAAGTGAAATGAGCAGAACCAGGAGATCATTATACACAGCAACAACAATATTATATGATAATCACTTCTGATGGACATGGCTCTCTTCAACAATGAGAGGATCCAAACCAGTTCCAATTGTTCAGTGATGAAGAGAGCCATCTACACCCATAGAGAGAAGTTTGGGAACAAAGTTTGGAACACAACATAGCATTCTCACTCTTTCTATTGTTGTTTGCTTGCATCTTATTTACTTTCTCAGTTTTATTTTTCCTTCTTGATTCAATTTTTCTTGTGTAGCAAGATAACTGTATAAATATATATATATATATATGTATATGTGTATACATATATATATATATATATATTGGATTTAACATATTTAGCATGTATTGGTCTGCCTGCCATCTAGAGGAGGGAGTAGGGGGAAGGAGGGGAAAATTTGGAACAGAAGGCTTTGCAAGGATCAGTGTTGAAAAATTACCCATGCATATGTTTTGTAAATAAAAAGCTTTAATTTAAAAAAATTAAATTGATTTAAAAAATAGAATTCTATCCACTGTACCACCTCACTGCCCTGAAGCAAATCATACTCCTCTTATCACACCCCCCATTATACTTTCAAATCTATTCTTGCATTCATCCCCTCAAAACATTCCAGGGAAGTCAATAAAAAAGTACATTTTACAGATGGGAAAATGGAGGCAATAGGCGACTAAGTGACCTTTCAGAGTCTACCTAGTGTATGCAGAATAGAATTGCATGTGGGAAGTGTTCTTTCCATGAGAGCTGATATTTCCTAGGCTGAAGGATAGTGATTAACAACTTAGTGCTATAGGAACACTAAAATGAAAATGTCCATTTCATGCCAACAGGGAGCCCACCTTTCTCTAAGGAGAATGAGTGAGTTAGAATTCAATGCATTGACAGCCATCACATCCCAGCAAGCAAGGACCTCCTCCCAACATATCTCCCACCATGTGTCCTTCTTCTCTCCCCCGCTGCCCCTGCCAAGGAGGGGAAGCGGAGATTAGGAGAGTGCCACAGGAGCTGACTCAATATTTATGTTTTTATGTGAGATGATTTGGGTTATTAGCATCAGTGGACACATTCTGTTTCCCCTGTGCAGCAACAGCAGGTGATTTCCCCTCCCCCACTAAAAATATCTGGCCCACGACCAATTCCAAAATTAAACATTTGTTTGCCAGACATGCACAGCTGTAATTGGTCCACTGCTGGTTTGCTGCATAACATGCCACCTGCTAGCTCCTTTTCAGAGAAGAGGACGGGAAGAACTGAATGAAGACTCAGATCAGGGAACAATTAAGAAGCTCTCGCTCTTTTGCTACCTTCTCTCATCCTCCTGTGTTCACCCCAAAGATATTGCAGGAACACAGAGAAATTTGCCTTCACATAACAGTTGGGGCAGGTATAATATTTTGCTACTTGCCAAATGGCAGAAGGAAAACATATTGGTTCTTCCCAAAGGTTAGGCTTCTTTGGGTAGAGGGAGGGAGTCATTTACAATATGACTGGGTTAAATCAACTTCTGTTATGACAATTATCTATGTGATGGGAGGAATAAACCATCCCTCATTCCAAAAAAGATGAATGTTAGATGAGTAATTAGTCATCATACAGGTTTTCTGCCTAGAGTAAAAGAAAGAGATTCTGGAAATGATTGAAGTTTTGCTAAAAATGAATAAACCCAAACCAAGAAGCTTTTAGAAAGTTCTGTTATGATTTCACTTTCACTAGTATTTTTTAAGTTGCCAGAGGCAATTTCCTCCATCATATAATCCATTGTTTTCTAAGAGAAATTTCATAAAGAAGTTGGGTTTTTTTATAGTTGAACTGGAGCTGATGTGATGAAAACAATAAAAATTCTTGTTTGAAAGTATTTCTTTCTCTGCTTCTAAGACAACCAGGGGAATAAGATAACAAATGTACACTCATCCAGAGATGATGATTTGCCAAAATCAAGTAGAAGAGGAAAGTTCAGGGGTTCAAAAGCTTCAAGTTCAAGTCTAAACTCAGGAGGAGTGATTTAGAAGTGTACTTTGGGGGTGACATCTATATCCGGCTCCAGCAAACTACACAGAATTATTTCTTCAAAGGTTACACTTGTCTAGGGATTCTTCCAAAATCCTTTCCACTCTCTCTCGCTATTTTCAGGCACAGATTACTTTTTCTCCTGAGGCTGGGACTGAGACTCTCCAAGTTGGACATGGTCTCATAGATGTTATTTTGGTGTTGGAGAGGGGTGGAGGGGAGACAAATAGGTAAAAGATCTGAAGATTTTATTTTTCACTTATGGGTCAGTTGATTTACTTTATATTCTTTGCTATATCAGCAGAGAATTTTGGAGAATTCCAAATGGACTAGATTTCCAAAGTTCTGTGGACTTAATTTAATTTAACCTTTTTCTACTCAATAAAACTTGGAAAGCTATTTAAATTGTTTGGACCTTAGTTTTTCTATCAGTAAAATGGAGAGTGTTAGACCAAGATCCTGCCCAGTTCTAAATGTATGAATGAATTGAGTTACTATGTGACAGTGCTCTGCTAAACTGGAAAGGGAGAATTAGGATAAGTGCTATTATTTTCATACTTCAATTGAGGAAAATGAAATTGAGAGAGATCAAGTAGCTCTTCTAGAGTCATGGAGCTATATAGTAAATGACTGAGACCCCATGACTAATACTCTATCTACTAAATCAATTAGCTCATCTACATAGAATGACTACTCTAATTAAACAGTCATATAAGCATTTATTGTCTCCTTGCCTCAAGTCTCCTCCCATTCCAGTCCAGCCTCCGTTCAGCTGTCAAATTGAATTTCCAAAAGTAAAGGTCTAATCATATCTCTTTGTTTTTTAGTCAATTCCTGTGCCTTCCTACTATATCCCAAAAGCAAATATACAGTCCTCTATTTGGCAGTCAATGCTCTTCATAACCTGCTCCCAATCTACCTAGCCAGTCTTCTTACACTTTCCATATATTTTGGCCTCCCTAGTGTTCCACGAACAAGACACTCCTTGCATTTTCACTGATTATCCCCCATCCCTGGAATCCTCTCCCTGTTCATTGATTCTCTTAGCTTCTTCCTTCAAGATTCAGCCAAAATCCCATCTTCCATGATGTCCCTTAAGGTTAATGACTTCCCCTGATTATTATATATCTAATCTATGCTTCCTGTTTATATATAGTTGTTTACAAATAGCATTCCCCATTCGATTCTGAGATCCTTGAAAGCAGAAAGTATTTTTTTCTCTTTCTTTCCATCTCTAGTGATTGATTATAAGAAAACTGGGCATACAGTAGATATTTAATAAATGTTCCTTTGATTAAATATCTACTACCCAAGTGGAGCTAAGAAGCAAGGCAAGGGGAAACTGTCAACCTGCTTGACCCTGGGGTGCTAACTGCTCATGCAGAAGATTTAAACATCCCCTCCACATATTGGGATTAACTCTTCCCACTCTCATTTTCTGCTTTTCCTGTTCTATTTGGATTTAAGTGAATAGAACTAACACACATTTATTTATTTTGTATATGGCATCAAACACATAACAGGAAACACCCCCCTCAATATTATTTAGATATGTAAGAGATAATTCAGGCTGTGTAGCCTGCAGGGAAGGGATTTTTTTTCTCCTTTTGTCACTATTCCATGTTGAAAAGTTGATAAAGCTGATCAAAGAAAAGACTGGATATAAGGCATTGGAGTTTAATGAATAGAATGGGTGATGTGATCAAGACCTCTGCTGTAGGGAAATCATTTTAGCAGCTGAATAAAAGCTAGTTGGAGGGTATGTAAAAGGCCTATAAGACACTTCTGAGTCCTCTTGATTGGAAAAGAGGAGGTTGTATTATGGATGAATGGATGCTAGGATTTCCACCCTATTGGGAATGGCAGAGCAACCCTACCCCTTCTAATTTCCTCAGAGGAGCAGTTTATTATGCTTCTGGAATCCTTTTAGATATTTCTGGCCACAAAAGATCAGTAAGCATGGCCTTTGTAGCCTTAGCATCTGCCCTTAGATTGTGTTAAAGCAACATGAGATATAATAGAAAAAGACCAGGACCCGTAGCCAGGAAAGCTGGGATTGAGTCCCACTTTGGATACTTGAGAATCATAGTATTGGAATAGACAATTAATAAATCTTATTGACTTGACTTTCTGGTGAAGGCAACCCCAAGGATCATCTAGTCAATCCTGTGGAACTTAAGGCCTGGAGGTCAATGACTTGGTAAATACTAAATAGCAGAAATGACATTTGAACTCAATGTTCCCAATGCAATCATCTTTGCACTACTCTATGCCAGTGGTGTGACACTGAATAAGTCAATCTCTCTAAGATTTAGTTCTTTTTTCCATTTCCAATATACTATTTTTTCCCCTAGTCAATAGTTCAGTAGTGATGATGTGGTGCAAAATAGATTGTCACTTATGAAAGCCTTTCTGCTATGTGAAAATGCTGCTGGGAAGTGTGGAGATAATTTATATAAACATTTTATGTAGATGGGAAAATAGGTATAAGTGTTGGAAGTGATTGATTCTTTACCAGTAACCTTTTTCTTTTCCCATATTCTAGGCAGGATGGCACAATCAGAAAGTTTGAATCTTAACTAGCTGGGTGACCCTGAGTAAGTCACTTAACCAATAGCTGTCTCACTTTCCTCTTGTAAAATGGGGATAATAATAGTACCTAGTTAATAGAGTTGTTATATCAAAGGAGATAATATTTGTAAAGTCCTTTACAAAACTTAAAGCTCAATAAGCTATTAGCTATTGTGAATCAATCCCTCACATCCTCACTTTATCAAATGCTACAAGGACTCAGCTATGTAACAGTTGATCTAATCCAGCTGACACATTTCAGTCTTTATTCTCTTTAGTGCTCTTTCATAAGGATATTTAAGACTCTGATGGGATAGCTTTATCATATTTGATGATAATAAACAGATTGGTGGTGCGATGGGTAAAATCACAAGAAAGACCTGAGTTTGGATCCTTTCTCAAACCTAGATTATGCATAGGCTATGTAATCCTGGGCTACTCATATAACCCCTGTGTCTCAGTTTCTTCATCTGTAAAAAGAAGATAATAACAGCTTCTATTTCGCAAGGTGGCTTTGAGAATCAAAGGAGCTAGCATAAGCGCTTTGCAAAACTTCAAACTGCCATGTGAAGGATATTTATTGTCATGAAAATCCATGCAGATATTGTCATTTTTATTATAGTTATCGTCCTTCCATTTTTATCCTTAAATGCTCTCAGAATGATTTTGCTTAATTGAGTAGGCCTCCAAACCTTCCTTAAACAGGGTTTGTGCTGCAATGACTTTCTCTGCTTCATTAAGTGATACTGCTTATAATTTTCCATCCTTCTTTGTAAGAGCTTACAAATTAGTTTATATTCTAAAATAGTGTTGATTCTGACTGCTATCTCTCTCCACTTGTAATTAAGTCAATTATTTGCATAAGATGTTTTTACACTCTTTGGCTTCCTTACTATTTTATATTAGTTAAACTTCTTTATAAATTGTGCCATTTCCCTTTCTGTCATCCATTGCCCTTTTCTGATTATCAATAATTTTTTTAAAAATAACTTACAATCAAACTGTTGGAACTCGTACTCTGATGTCTCATCATGACATAAAGGTTACCCTGAATTCTCAAATCAAATGTCACCACAATGTAACCTCTATCAGGTTCCACCATGACATACTCTAGGTATATAATATGTTTGCTTTCTGAAGACCAATTTAGAAGTATAATGGAGCTTATCACCAGTAAATTCGTCATTTTGGGATGAATTCTTTAGCCATGACCCTCAATCTTGTATGATCATTTTCCTCTTTAGTAATAGAAATGTAGAGAGAACTTAAAATTACATAGTTATCTTTTTGGCCATCTACAAATTTTGACTTAGTTGTCAATACACTAAATGTGAAATCTGTATCCAATGATCAGTATATAACATATAAGTGAAGGAAATGAATCTTGACATTATTGCAATTAACAAAACCAGAGGACAGCAGGAAACGAGCTAAATAAGTCTTTTAAAGAATTAATTGAGGGTTTTTTTTTTTGTTTTTTGGGGTTTTTTTTTGGTAGAATGCTCAGTGGAAACTTGAAACATAATTTTTAAAGAAAGTCCTTGCATAAAAGTGTTCATGATTAGTATTTGCAAGTAAATAAAACAAATAATTAAAATAATTGTAGTTTATATAACAGTTTCAGAAGATTTAAAAAAATCCACAAAAATTTGATAAAACCATGGATATCAAATCAATGTAAATTTTGTTACTTGGTGATTTCAAAACAAATGTGGGACTAGATGAGAATGTTGGTTCTTTGAAGACAAGAACACTTTTTGCTTTTTCCTTGTATCCCCACAGCTTGGTACTGTGCCTATCAAAAAATAAGTCCTTAATAAATGCTTGATAAATATTGAATGTATGAAATATATTGGTAACATAAGTCAAAAACAAGGAAGGAGGAAGGGTAAAAATTTCATCAACCACACAGAAATCTCATGCCTTTATATCACTACTACTTTCTTCAAGAAGAAAACTGGCAGGTATCCAAAAGATGTAGCTACCACCAAATAATATAACACACACACACACATACACACACACAATGAAACATTATATTTTAATGAGTTCGAAGAGACTAATTATGGATGTGGACATCATGCATCAACTTGTTAGAGCAAAGAACAATATTTGTATAAGACCACAGGAAAGAACAATGAGAAAAATGTGACATTCTGAGCTGCTATTTAAAAAAGTAATTGATAATGAAATAAAATGATCATAAGTAGAAAGAATATTAAGGAGAGAATTTACATGGCCAGTGTCTTCCTGTGTATAAATATGAAAACAGCAGAATCACAGATTAAGAGGCAACACACTTTTAAGGAAAGAATACTAACCACTGAGTCAGAACATATGGCTTCTAATCCTGTACTCCTCTTAACCAGTTACTTAAACTTGAGCCTATTTTTTCATCTGAAAAATGAAAGGACTGGATAAGATGATCTGTAATTTTCCTTCCAAATCTAAAATTCTATGATGTGCTCACAAAATGAAGCGTGATATTAATTCCCAGTAAAAGAATACAAAGCTGTATTCTTTTAAGTCTTTGATTTCTGCAAAGAAAACATAAGGAACCCAGTATTACCATATATATCATATATCATATATATATATATATATATATATATATATATGTCAAGGACAGTGCATTTAATCACTACACTTCAGAGACAGCTCCCTAGGTGTGAGAATCTTGTCAGTAATTACAAGTAACAGCTCTACCAGTGCCCCTAATGTTCTAACATCAATTTTTCTTGCCTAGTTAGTGGCCAGAGGTGAGTAGAGGATACATCAGAGAAGTGTGAAATTTGAAAACAAATATAAATGAAGAAAGAAAATGGCAATCAGTTATTCAGTCAATAAATATTTATTTCGTGCCTCTATGTGCTGGACACTGCTAATTGCTAAAGGTATAATAACAGACAAAAGACAATTTCTGTTCTCAGAAAGTTCACATTCGAATGAAGAAGACAACATGAAAAAAAAAAACAAAAATATAAACAAGATATTTATAAGATAAATTGGAGATAAACAATGGAGGAAAGCATTAAGGATAATGAAAAAAAAATGTTTTTGTAGGAGATGGGGATTTGGCTAAGACTCTAAGAAAACCAGGGAAGTTAAGAAGCAGAGATGAAGAAAGAGTTTAGGCATTAGGAACAGCCAGTGAAACTGGCCCTAGGATGCCATGGTGGATAAGGCACTGAACTGGAGTCAGGAAAACCTAAGTTCAAAACCAGCCTCGGATAATTTCCAACTATATGACCCAACATGTCACTTAAATGTCTGTCTGCTTCTGTTTCCTCGTCTTTAAAATAGAAATAAAATAATGCCTACCTCCAAGGGTTTTTGTGAGGATCAAATGAAATATTTGTAAAGAAAATTTTAAAACTGTATAATGCTAGTAAAAAAAAAAAAAGATCAAATTTGGAGATAGTGTTTTATATGAGGAAATGAAGGAGTCCAATGTCATTAGATCACTGTGTACATTATGGGGAGAAATGTTTAAGAAAATCTGAAAGTAGTAGAGGATTAAGTTGTTAATCGGTTGGAACTAACTCACCTCTCACCTACAGGTGTTTAACAGAGCTAAGATTTTCACACCAATTCTGAGACCTCTCTGCAGGCATGGGACAGATCCAGACTTGCATAGCAGAAGTAATGAGTAGATGTAGTGAGATGAGACAAGGAACACACATCAATTAAAAGAGGTGAGAGCTAGTAAGAATGATATTGGAGGAAACTATTAGCCTAGTTGAATCATAATTGATTCCCAAATAGTATAATTGCTGTTTTCTGAAGTAAGGTTACACTAAATTTCTCAAAATTCTGGTTATACTCACTCTTACCAAGCTTGGGAGATTGAGAATAAAATGAATTGGTCTGGAAGTATAAAACTTGTGCTTAACATAGTATTTTCACGGTTTTTGTTGCTGTTGTTTTTTTCTCATTTTTTCCCTTTTTGATCTGATTTTTCTTGTGAAGCATGGTAAATGTAGAAATATGTTTAGAAGAATTGCACATGTTTATTCTATATTGGATTATTTACTGTCCAGGAGAGGTGAGAGGTGGGAAAAAATTTTGAAACACAAGGTTTTGCAAGTGTGAATGTTAGAAACTATCTTTGAATATATTTTGAAAAATAAAAAAACAATTATTAAAAATATTGGTACCAAATTGCTTTCTGAAGGAAGAGAGTAGGAGAAAGAAAATTTGGAACTCAAAATGTTTTTAAATTATTTTTTTTAAATTTAACATAATTGAGAACTATTTAATGAATTTAAAAAATTAAGTTACTTTAATTACAAATAAAAGTTTGAGTAACACAATTAGAAATTGGGATAAAGGAGGAGTTTCTTTCATTATGAATGGATTACCTACACACTAATCTGTAGATCAATAATAGAAAAGTGATAGCATTCCCAAAGAAGCAGCACCAAGTGTAACATGGCTACTTGGTCTGTGAAAGCAGAGAAAGCTTGGCAATTGGCAGTGATCTGAGGATTATACTCTAAAGTTGGATGGTGAATACGACAAATGGAGATGAGGATTAATTGACAATTCCTGTTCTTATTCATGAATTATTTGCTCATAGCTATTAATTATATGATTTAACAAAATAACAACAAAAAAACCCTATCATATCAAAATATTTGCAGAACATGGTAAAACTAGTTCTTCAAGTAGTAGACTACTAATGATGTAGTACCACAACCCTTAAGATCTAAAGTTGAAGAGCATGCTATAACAATGGAATGACAGTACAGTGGTCATGAGCAGTCTGCAATACATTAAAAATGAGTACTCATTCAGAAGAAACGACATATAGAATGTTATTAGAGTTTATTTGGCTAGGGAAAAATGGTGAGAATGAATGATCCTGCATGCCCCATTGATACCTATATCATATCAGTGAAAATAAATGAAGTACCAGATGGTGCTGCTCCAATCTCCCTGATGAGCTTCCTATTTTGTGAGCAATAGAGATCCTATCTACCCCTTTTATTAAGGAACCAAATTATTTTCATCATTTCCATTGTAATTAATTTTTCTCTATATAAAAAAGTTGTATTTGCTATTAGTTAAAAATATTGATTCGAATAACTTGGACTTTGTTCAGATTTTTAAAATGAGAAAGTTTATAAGTTTTTGCATTTCTATATGTTATAACTTCAAAGGAGATATCTCCTAAAATGGTAGCAGCTCACAGTGAAAAAAATACCAGATTTGGACTCTGCAGTTGTATGTGTGAATTAAAATTCTGTCTTGTCTCTTAGTACTGATGAGAAAGTCACTTAACTCTCTAGTCCTATTTTTCTCACGTGCAAAATGAGGAAGCTGGACTATATCTTATCCAAGGTCCTACACAGCTCTAAATCCTTTGACTTTTTTGTCATTCCCGTGGATATGGTTATTATTCATACTCACATTTCATCTTTATCTATCCTCAGTGTACCTGCTTTCAAAAGGGACACCTAAATATTGCTTCTCAGTGTTCACTCTCTCTCTCCCACCACAGTGGGACCACAAGGATCCATAGAGTGATTGTTTTATTTTGTTTTGCTCTTGCTTTGTGGCCCACTGATAGCACGACAATACATCTCTGTTCAATTCTGGAGAATAGCAAGCTGCATATGAATCAGCAGTATAATATGATAGCCAAGAAGCTTAATGCAAACTCAAGACTACAATAAGAAACCTGAGGTCTAATACTGGGTCCCATTGTATTCTATCTTGCCATAACCCTTTCCCTGGAATTCCATGTTTAGTTCTGGGCACCACATTTTAGTAAAAACATTGATCTTTTGGAGAGAATCTAGAGGGGTAATGAGGTAACCTTTGTGAGCTCTATACCATATGAGGATCAGTCAAAGGAAACAGATGTAAATTGACATCATTTTAGTGTGTTTTAATTTGCATTTCTGTAATCATTATAGAGCTTTATTCATATGATTATAAGTTGTTTTGATTTTGTACAATGTTATAGAAGTGCCTGTTTTATTCCAGAAATTAAAAATAAGGTGTTGTTTTTTTTTTTTTGTTGTTGTTGTTTGTTTGTTTGTTTTGTTTTGTTTTGTTTTTTAAGGAAATGGGGAAGGTAAGCCTGGAAACAAAACACTTAGGGGACATGATAGCTGCCATCAAGTATCACAGGACTACTATTTACAAAAGAAGATATACTTTTCTTCTCTAGTTTCAAAGAGACAAGTAGGAGTTACTGGTAGTAGTTGTAAAAAAAAATAGATTTGATATACAGACAGATTTCCAAATAATTAAACCTATCTAAACACGGAATTGATGATTTTGAGAGTTAGTATATTTCTCCTTCATTGGACTTCTTGAAAAGCAAAGACTGAATGATAAAGCACTTTCTAGGCAATGCTGTAAAAGGAATTCTTGTTTCATTATGGATTGGAATACTGTGACTTTGAATTCTTTAATTTTATGTTTCAGGTGTAGGTCAAAAAAATTAGGGGTATTCTTAACACAGAAGGAAGGCTATGTGCATCATGGTCTTAGATACAGAAACTTAGATTTCAACTCAATTCAGTATAGACTTTCTATTAGTAGAAATCAGAAAATATATTAAAGCACAAGCCAGACCCCTAAGGACCTAGGGAGCTTTAAGTTGATTTTGCCAAAGAGTAGTTTGAAGGTAATCAAGTATGAAAGATAGTGCTTTATTTCCCTTCACATACTTACTTATGTGAAAATGAATGGAAAAATCTCTTTTGGGATTTGCCCACATCACAGAATTGTTGTTAGGAAAATGCTTCCTAGTCTATAAAGGAGGTCCCTTCCAGCTCTAAATCTATGATCCAATGATCTTCCAGAAAATGCAAAGGGTCATTATTATTATTGCCATATGCAAAGTGTTTGAAAAAATGAAGGATCAGCAGCAACAACAATTCTGATCCCTGGCCATCCTTTTTCTCTTTCAATCTAATCCCCTCAATATCCCACCAAAATCTATCTAACCCTTCCAGTGTGTTCTCTGGAACAATTACTCCATACATAACAACTTTGTCTTCATCTTAGGCATGTCCTTTCCTACTCCTGGCTCTCACTGAGATCTGGTTCCTCCTGATAAAATCACTTCCTTGGCCATCCTTTCCAGCACTGGGTATACTTTCATCCAATACCTCTAGCTTTGGGAGGTGGACTTGAATTATTCTTTGTTCTCTTTTACTTCTTTTCAGTTCTCCTAGTACTACAATTTCTTAATAATCTCTCCTCCTTTGAGGGTTATTCAATTCATATATATTACTCAATCAAGATTCTGATAGATGCTTCACGACTCAGCTAGATTGCACAGAGGATAGAATATTAGGCCTGAAATCAAGAATTATCATCTTCCTACTCTGGTCTAGCCTCAGACTCTTGCTAACTATGTGATTTTGGATAAGTCACCTAATTTGTTTGCCTCAGTTTCCTCATCTGCAAAATGAGCTAGAGAAGGAAATTGCAAACTACTCCCATATCTTGCCAAGTAAACCTCAAAAGGGTTGTCAAAGAGTCAGACATGACTAAAAAAAACTAAAAATAATTAGATATTTTATACTAACTCTTTCCTTCCTTAAAGAGACCAGCTCATAATCGTTCTCCCCTTCTTAACTCCTCCCTTCATTATAAGCAGATTTTAATTTCCATATTGGTATATCATCAAATACTCTATCAGTTACTCAGTTTTCTAATTTTCCATGATCTACTCTTCTATGTCGCATCACACACACACAGAGACATTTATACTTTTAATCTTGCTATCAGTCTCACAATTACAGGTCATGAAATCTGTAATTCCTCTCTCTGAACAAAATCTGGTGCCATTCCAACTTCTTCACTGTGATCTCCAATCTCTCAGCTCCTTAGTTTTTGCACAGGCCAATTCATACCATATATACTCTCCTCCCTTCCCCATCTTGACCATGAGGTAAACTAGTTCCACTTTACACTGTCTCCCTCTCTTGAATCCCTTGCCTATAATCCTATTACCCATCTTGCCCTGCCATACCTCAGACATCAGTTATTCCCACCATTAGCTGCAGAGGTAGTTGTTTGTCCTTCATTATTCATGAGGATTGCGATTAAGGGAGGTGATGCCAGGAGAGGCAAGTGAATTAGATTTAAGTGAGGGAGGACTGGGCCAGGTCACCTGCCTTACTTTCCCCTCTGGAGCCATCTGGGCCCAGTGGCCAGATCTAGATCTGATGGCCCGGGATGCAATGGGAGACACTGGCCTTTTTAAGCTAAGGACTTCAACAGGTCTCAGTTTGACTGAGACTGCACCTATTCACTGTTTAAGAATAGATAGCAATTGAATCAAAGAATCTCCTCTTTCACCTAGCCCCCCTCAAAAAAATTAAATAAACAAATAAATGAATGAATGAATGAGTCTTGGAGAGGAAGTCCTGCAGGGTTTGTAGTCAAAGCAGAAATGATTGCTATTTACATTCAACCTGGATCAATCAGAACCCAAACAGTGACCAAATGAGGCTTGATCTAGGTAGGACCCATTGGTGGCCAATAAGAATCAGACTGGTTTTGGTTTAAGACATGATCCTTAAGAAAGAAATCTAGCCAATAAACCCCAAGATATCTTGGAAGTGTTCAGAGATGCAAAAGAGAAAAAAAATGCTTTTAAGAGCATCTGTAGGCAAGGGTATGATTCTATGTAGACAGAGGGAGGAAAGAAGGAGGAAAGGAAGGACAAAGTCACATAACTTTCCACTACTGTGCTAACTAGATCTACAAGAAATTAATGTTGCATAAACTTAACTGAGACCTCAATGTACAGGGTGACTCTTTTATACGTCCCAATTAATTCACTATACCACTCACCACAAAGGCTTTTCTAAAACTTTTTATTCCTCTTGAAACCTCTGATGACTTCCTTATCCTCAATGACTTTGCTGAGGCATGAGGCTATTATTCACTGTGAGTTCTCTCTTCTCCTCTCTTTCTCATTTCACATCACTCATATGAGTTTCTGGAGATCATGAAGTCTAGGAAAGTGGCCTGGTGAGAATTACATTATTACATCATACTATATTTTTCATCCCAAATATTTTGCATAAACATGAGTTTATAATATATGTTAATTATTCATATTCTGCAAATATAAAAAGTCAATCAATCAATAAACACCCAGTGAAATAGTTGAAAGAGAGAAGAAAAGAGGGCCCAGGACAAATT
Source organism: Sminthopsis crassicaudata (assembly GCF_048593235.1). Classification (NCBI taxonomy): domain Eukaryota; kingdom Metazoa; phylum Chordata; class Mammalia; order Dasyuromorphia; family Dasyuridae; genus Sminthopsis; species Sminthopsis crassicaudata. The sequence goes on along the minus strand of NC_133618.1, from coordinate 119,009,688 downwards.
CTAAATGGGAAGAAAATACATTCTCATGATAATGGATATTGCTATGTACTCAAATGGATCTATGATGTCATCAATATAGATATTTCTTCCAGCAATTGCTCTGTGCATCTTTATCCTGTGTTCATTCGTTTATATCTTTCTGTAATCTCAGCCCAGTGAATCCATCCAATGTGCTGATAACTTTCTTTTTTTCTTGATAGTATGATACTTCCTCACTAGGAAAAGTGAAGCTAAAAAGAGAAACAGCTAACAAAAAAGCAGATTCATGCTGTGTAGGTTATCCCTGAAGGGACACATGTTGCAATCCAACGTTTTGAAGTTGCCCAGAAAAAATAAGCTAAGTTAACTCTTTACTCTCATTTAGATTCTGTGTTATACAATCAGCCCTTAAACAAGGTATCTGAGAAAAGCTTGTCATATCCCCTCTGCTTTTGCCCTTCATGGCAGAGTGAATGTCTATAATATGACCACACATTTCTGAGAGATTTTACTTAAGCTGTAGGTCCCACTGAATGGTAATAGCTCAAATTCTAACAGAGTTCAATTCTCTTTCAATCACTAGGCAACCAGCTCTTCCTTCAGCCAATCTACAAAACCAGGACTTCCTTCCAGTCAGTAAGTTCCAAGTACAGTAGCTGTAGAATTTCTGTCAGTTGATTTCTTTTGCTGACATCTTCTCAACTCTCCGCTATTCAATATTCTTTGCTTCCAATAACTTAAATCAAAGCCTTTTAATGTTCAGTGACTCATTTTTCCCTTATGACAGAAAATTCATGAACTCTACTTTTTGGCCAGTTACAAAACCATCTCCTTATTTAACTTTCTCATATTTTCCAAATAGCTGATTTACCACTTTAAGTTTTAAATCTGTACCCCCACTTCCACACACAAAATCACATGCAAATCATAATATCCACAATATCAATCATTTCTCTGCTTTCAAATGGGTCTGATCAGTTCATATAATTTTCAAATTATTTCCAATTTGATAAAACTTCTTGGGGGAAGGGACCACCATTCTTTCTGCTTGTATTTTTATTTCTAAGCCTTAGAGTCTAGTATATAGTAAATACTTAAATTCTTATTCCTTACTTGATTTTGGGGGATATTTTAAATAACATTTTCCCCAATTACATATAAGTACAATTTTAACATTAATTTTTTTTAGAATGCCTATTGATTGATTAATTGATTAATCCAAAAAATGAAAAATTGGATGATATGATCTCTAAAATCCTTTCCACCTCAAAATATTTCATCTTAATATTATCATATTTGGGGCATCTAGGTGGCACAGTGGATAGAGCACTAGCTCTGAAGTCAGGAGGACCTGAGTTCAAATCTAGTCTCAGACACTTACACTTCTTAGCTGTGTAAACAAGTCACCTAACCCCAATTGCCTCAGCCAAAAAGTGTGTGTGTGTGTATGTGTGTGTGTGTGTGTTTGTATTATATTATTTGATCCCAGATTACAAGATAAAAACTATATAGGTTAAAAGAGGCAAAATCAGGAAAACTTTTTTTTAAACATTTTATATTAGTTTGCAGACTGATAAAAATTGCTACCTCTACTGTAAAGATGAAACAGACTAAAAATATAACTGATAAAAATAAAGTTACAGATAATTTGACAAAGTTTATTATGAAAACATAGGGGTATTTGAGGGATATCTAGGTCCTCTTAAGTTTAATTTAGAAAGAATAGACATACTTTCCCATAAATTATCTTAGACATTACATTGATATGACATTTTTGGTGTTCTTAAGTTTGTTTCCTAACTCTTCTTAAGATTATATCAAGAAACAACAGTACAATGTTAATAGAAATCCAGCCTCAGAGAAGGGAAGGAGAAGGGAAGCTGAATCTACTGTTTTATATTTGAATATGTGAGAAGAATATTTGTTGTCATCCAATTGTTCAATTGTGTCTGCCTCTTTGTGATTCCATGGACCAATCATCCTTTCTTAGCAAAGATACTGAAGTGGTTTGCCATTTCTTTCTCTGGTTATATTCTAGCAGGGGTTAAATCCCTTGTCCAAAGTCAAACTGCTAGTAACTCTCATGTTCAGAGACAAACTTTTCTCCTATGCCTAGTTCAGTGCTCTTTCCACTGCACCATCTAGCTGTTGGTAAAAAGAATATACAGATGTGGGAGAAGATGTGAAAAGAGTGATAATCAGATTAAACTTACTCTTATCTAAAATGCACAAAAGAAAGCTGAACACACAGACACATAGAATTTGCTGTGGAAATACAGTAAATTTAAAGGGAAACAAGTAGGGATAGGTAGGGTGAGTGGGTTAAGAGGACGGGTAATATGGGAAAGGAATAGTTGCTAGTTAAATTTCCTGATCCTGAAAAAGGGAATTAAAAGGGGAAAAGAGAGGAAAGAAAAAAGAAAAGAAGGAAAGAGAAAGGAAGAAAGGAATGGGAAAGGAAAGGGAAAGGAAAGAGAAAGGAATTGGAAAGGAAAGGGAAAGGAAAGAGAAAGGAAAGAGAAAAGAAAGGGAAAGGAAAGAGAAAGGAAAGGGAAAGGAAAGAACTAGATTATAACATAGTGCCTTAAATAATCTCTTAGACAATTGGGAAAAGGCTAAATAAATTGTAGTGTATAAATACAATGAAATATTATTATGCCCTAAGAAATAAAGAAGTATTTCAGAGAATTCTGGATATTATGAATTGATGCAAAGTGAAATGAAAAGAGTCAGGCAAATAATTTATGCAAAAAATATTATAAAGAAAAAAATAATTTGAAAAATTTAAGGATTCTGATATACTAATTGACCACATCTCCAGAGAACCTATCATGAAATATATTACACATCAGATGACATACATAAGATGCAGAAAATAATATGGCTCCTGTGTGCATTTATTTTACTTGACTATTTTGCTTGAATGTGCTTTTTTTTTTTGTAACTCCAGGTTCAAACTGGAGTCATTGCCTATGACCCTCCACATTAGTGGAGGGAATCATAACTCTACAATCTGCCTGAATAAAGAACAAAGTTGGCTTAAGAGTTTGGAAAAGACACTAATGCATTGTTGGTGGAGTTGTGAACTGATCTAACTATTCTGAAGAACAATTTGGAACTACACCCAAAGAGCTATAAAACTGGGCAGACCCTTTGATCCAGCAAAACTGCTAGGTCTGTATCCCAAAGAGATCATAAAGGAAGGGAAAGGAAAAGAACTCACATACACAAAAATATTTATAGCTATTCTTTTTATGGTAGCAAAGAATTGGAAATTAAGGGCCTGCCCATCAATTGGGAAATGGCTGAACAAGTTGTGGTTATATGAATGTAAAGGAATGCTATTGTGCTATAAGAAATGATGAGCAGGCAGATTTCAGAAAAGCCAAACCAATTAAAAACAATCAAAGTGATTCTTTTGCATCAGATATGCAAATGTAAGACCAGAAAAAAAAAATGTAGCCATAGGGAGGTTTAATAGATAAATGTCTACAGTGTGAGCTCCAATGTCAAGAGAACATTAGGAAGGCAACCATCTCATTGGCATGTGAGCAGTAGCTCACTTCAGTATACAGTAGCAGCAACTCTATAATATAATATAATGGTCAACTATGGATAGACCTAGTTCTTCTCAGTGATGATTGGAGATTATTTCAAAAGATTTATGGTGGAAAATGCTATCCACAAGCAGAGAAAGAACTAAGGAGTCTGAATGCAGATAAAAGCATACTATTTTCATTTTTTTTCTTTCATGTTTTTTTTCCCTTTTGTTCTGATTCTTCTTTCACATTGTGAATAATGTAGAAATATGATTAATATAATTGTAAATACATAACATCAGATTGCTTGCCATTTTGGGGAGAAAGAAGGGGGTTAAGTGGAATGGAGAAAAAGTGAATATTGAAAACTATATTTATATGTAATTGAAAAAAATATTATTAAACAGAGGGGAAAAAAGAGCTTGGAACAAAGAAGACATTCTTCTGAATTTCCATTTCAAGAGAGGATCTCTGTGTTTTCATTCTCTCTGTAGGGAGAAATCTAGAGAGAAAAGAAAAAAAATGGTTTATTTGTAAGGTAGTTAGAGCCTCAATATGTCCCTGATTTTCAGTTTATCTCCCTAGAATCTTTTCATTTGGATGAGATTAAAACACACCTACCCCCCACACTCCCAAATTGAAATATCTTGTTTCCAGTAGGAGGGATCTTTTCACTTTTTGTATTTTCTGGTATATTCTAATCTTCATAACTTCTCAGATTTCTATTTATTTGCTTGATAAATAGATTTGTTCACAATTCATTATTTGTGATATTCTTATCAGTAACTAACATTTCGTGAAAAGGAATCCGACCTATAGACAAAAGCTTAAAATGTCTCTTCCCCTTACAAGGATAGTGAGCAGGAAAGCAGTCTGAACCTATTTCTGGTTCAGTAACTTTTTCTCTGAGGAGAGAAGAGCGGCTGGCCAGCTTTGTGGCTCACTTTCTCTATTTGCCCCAGACAAGAACAAAATCTTCCTTAGAGAGGGGTAGGCAAGATACCTATGAAAGCCTTCTGTTGAGTCACATTTAAGCAAACCCATGTGAATATAGATATAACGTATACAAACAACATTCACCATATGTTTCTTAAAAGGTTCTTTAAAAAAGGAAAAGGTTTTTTTCTGTTAATAGGAAAAGTATAATGGTAAGCAATCAGGGTTATTAGCAATAGTGAAGCCAAAAACAAGACAGCTATTGAAAAAAAAAAATGTTTTAATGTTTTCAATGTAAAAAGAGAAAAGAAAATAATTCAGAAGAAAGTACAGACAAGCTGCAAAGATTTGAAAGTAAAATATAAAATTTCTTACATACTTAATAAAAAAAGCAAGCAGTGTGAAGTAGAGATTCATAGTTTCATATAGGATCTTTTTTGTGGTCTACTGTATTCATGAAAATGTTCTTTTAGGGGGTAATTTTGAGTTTACAATTTAAAAAAGAAAAGAAAATCAGTCTCAGGATCAAGAAGACCTGAGTTCCAGCCCCATCTCTGACAAATACTAGATATATAACCCTAGATCAATGACTAGATCTTTCAGTGCCCCAGTAAACTCTCTAATTTTATGAATTTCAGATCTTCATTGTTAGAAGTTTCCTTAACAGGAATTCCCCATATTCATGAAATCACCAAGGTCTTAGAACATGGACTCCCTGAGTCAAGAGGAGCTGAATTCAAATCCTAACTTTGATAACTTACTATGTGGTTTTTAAGAAATCAGCAATATTCCTGAAGCCCACTTTCCTCATTTGTAAATGAGAATGTTGAATGAAATTACTTCTGAGGTCTTTTCCGCTCTAATTCTATGATCTTATTATTTAAATCTGAAAGCTTCTATCTAATGTTCTTACTGAAACAAGATTTTCAGCACTATTTCCCAGGATAAACATTGATCCTTTAGTCAAAAATATATGAATGAATTGTAGGCTCTATAAAATAGGCATTCATTCCCTCCAATGAGGCACTGCTCATCTGTGTCATTCTTATCCATATTCTTTCACAGGTTTGCCACCAGGAGTCTACCCAATGAGATGGCTGCCTTCCTAATGTTCTCTTGACATTGGAGCTCACACTGAAGACATTTATCTATTAAACCCCCCTATGGCTACATCTTTTTTTTTTTTTTTCTGGTCTTACATTTACATATCTGATGCAAAAGAATCACTTTGATTGCTTTTAATTGGTTTGGCTTTTCCTTGGTCTAAATTGGCTGTAATCAGTGATTCTGGCAGTGTGACAAGACAGCTCTTAAGAAACACAGCTTGGGTGCTTAGGGCAGGACCAGCAGCATCATTGCTCTTGAATGCCTCACTTATAACAAACAAACTACACTAGTTTGGTTGGTTCCTAAGTGCTTTGGGCCTTTCATCATTCTTGTTTGATAATCCCTCCATTGTCAGGGGAAAAAAAAAAAAAGAAAAAAGAAAGGTTAAAATGAGTTCATTGAACATATCCTAGGTCTTTCTCATTTAGACTTCTCAAACATGTGGTAGATAGAATTTAACCAGAAAATTAAAAGCCAAACTTGATATTCTTGTTTCACTTATTAGCATAGTTCAAACAAATGTGTATTTTGGCATGAACTCTCCAGACATCTTCTTCAGGTCCCTATTCCTTTTTAGCGTGTAGACACTTCAAAAGCCAGATTTCCTAAACCAAGATATCCAGAGAGAACATTAGAAGATAGATCATTTTTTGAAAGCAGGTGGTTTGTGAAAGCAAAGAGATGGCATAGAACGCATATGCCATCATCATTTCTATGGAATACTAAAGATACAAAATCTATACAGGCACAGCAGGGTTCTCTTCAACCATTAACATTACATTTCTTTAGTGAGAAAAATTTTTAAGACTTTTCTGTGTTCATGCTAAATTAATCTTGTTAAATTTTCCTACTAGATAGGAAAAATGGAAAATAAAATATCATTTCCTCCTTATCTAACATATGTTTCCTAATTTAGTCTGGTCTGTAAGCCATGGTATGGAAGCCACCTGATCTGTTTTTTGTCTTCCTTGAAGTCTTTCTTCTCCCATGGAGTTTCCATCTATGCACTGATATTGGAAAACACACACTCTCTTTCTCTCTGTCCCTCCCATATTTGCACCACTACTTAGATACAACTGTAATCAATTTTGTATATTTATATGTATATTATGTGCATACTCATTTGCTTTCTGAAGATTATGCTTTCTGTTTCCCATTGGATAATTCATTCAACATTTATACCTCATCTAAGATATGTAAAGTGAGAAGCAGTTTGGTTCAGTAGAAAAAAAAAAAAGATTAGCCTTAGAGTCAGGAATTCAAGCTCTACTTTTGATGAATAGTAGCTAAAAAACATGGAAAAGTCATTTAGTCTCTTGGTAGCCCCATGAAACTATAGAAGTGGTGGACAGAGTTCCTTGCATCAAAGAATTCCATAAATCAATGAATAGTTAAACAACCAAAAAACAAATAAGAAACAAAAGATATTTAAAACACTTCATAAAGTTTTCTTGACATTCCTTTTATAGCTCTGTAAAGTGCTCACCATTTTTTTATTCATTCATTTAGACATTTATTAAGGATCTACCATGTGCAAGGTACCAGATAATAGCTCTTCAGCACATATTAGCTGAAGGATTCTAAAGCTATGTTGTGGTCACTAACTTCATTATTGGTCTTTGATGCAGTTCTTGCATTTAACTCTTTGAAATCAATTGGATTGGGGGTGGGTGGGAAGAGAGAAGAACTTATGTTTAGATTAGATGTTAAATTCATTATATGGCATTAGAAGTTTGCCTTCTCTGGAAGACCAGGGATACCTTCTTGATTCAGTAATCAGAGCTCCAAGGCATCTTAATTTGGGGGAGGGGGAGAAACAACACAACAACAACAACAAAAAAAAAAAACCTATTGGCTGTTCATTACACTAATGTTGCTCAGATAGCTGAAAGCATGTGTGGTGTTTAATGTGATCTTCCACATTACTATCTACGGTAAATCAGAAACAGGGCATGAGTGCTGTAGCTGCTGTTTAATGATGGATGAAAAAGCTGCCTGGTAAAGTACCCCATTAAGAAAAGCTGAAACCAGGGCTGCACAAAGACCTGATGAAATATTGATGCCCATAGAGCCAATAGCAAGTCTCCTTACTTGGAACAGGAAGCCCATCAAGCCCTTTCAGACAGGCAAGTAAAAGAAGGAAAAGCCATGCAAGTGGACAGGTTGAAGTGAGCGATGCTACTGGAAAAGAGGTGAGCAGTGAGGTGATTAAGGTTGGAGTCTATCCATTATACCTTATTCTATTAGATTGCAGTTTGATAATATAGGTTTTTTTAAATTTGTTCTCAGATTTCTTCAAAACAATATCAAATAATTTAAAAGCATTTGAAATATCCCAACTCAAAAGCAAAGTCCATTTAATGGTATCATCAAACTTTTGTCAGTTACAAATATATTTGACTCTTGATCCACTAGAAAAAAATACCAGTCAAATTGCTCATCTTTTCTGTTACTGAAGAAATGGCCCAGTAATTGCAATGACATACTTGGTTTAATACATTTGGCATTACATGTCATCATATTTACTGCATTGTTTTGATAACTGATTTATCATAAGCTACACACAAAACAATGAATTTTATGTCCTCCAGGGATGGCTTTGTTAATGTAAAAAACAATTTCTAAAGAATTGGCTTGAGTTTAGATAACACATCTTTTTGTTGAGTAGAAGAATGGTTTAGAGAAATATCCTTTTCACAACCTTGAATATCACGGTCTATCACCATACTGAAGCAATCAAAGGAGATGCTATTTCTGGATCCTTGATGATTGCATATTATGTAAGGAGATTACAGTGATCATCTTGATGGAATATGAATGGCTGAAATATCTCTTGGAATCATTCTACAGCCAGAACTTGATGCCTGAAGTGATCCCAGTGCAACTTCATGAACCTTAAAGTACTTTATATGTGAGTACTTTATATTTACATATAGAGAATAGAGTAAAATGTACTCTATATATTTTATTATTATTGCCTTTTGAATGACAATCACCACAACATGTATGTTCAAGTGTCTATTGTTTATAAGTACAATATTGTAGGTACAAGAAACAAAAGCATAATTGCTCCCTTCAAAAAGCTTACAGTCTAGTTACACACATGACACATAAAAAAATGAAACAAAGTATTCACCTAACAATTTATATAACAACAAAAGAAAAGATACCAAAACTTAATTGATTTATTTATTTAATAGTAAATGATAGAAAAGCGCAAAAATGGTAAAAGAATATTTCTAGACAAGAATGAACAAAATAGACTTTATGGAATAGGCAGGGTATACGTAGAGATGTGGAAGAATGATTTGGAAATCAAAAAAGAATAGAAAGAGCATTTTAGGCAGGGAATAGAACATAAGTAAAAGTGCTAAGAGAGAAAAAGGCTATATGCATTGGGGAAAACAGTCATTCAGTCTGATTGAAACATGGAGTATAAATAAGTAGGGACCAGTAAGGAATAAGGCTGTAGGAAATGTTGGGCCTATACTGTAAGAGTCTTGAAAAACAGTCTGAAATGCTTGGATATTATCCAACTTTGAGATGTTATCTATTATGAAAGGGTTTTAAGGTTTCATTAGTTAATATTAGTAAAGTGCATGAAAAGTCATGGCCTAAAAAGCAGGATTCTGACCCCAAATCTTTGCTTTTCTCCCTAAGATAGACAACATTTTAAAGTCACATAAATTGGATCATTTGAACTCTGATGGTTGATTCTTAATCTTCTTAACTGTTTAAACAAAGTGCACTTTCATTCATTATTTTATTTGTTTGATTTTTAAATAGATGTAGAATGCAATGGTTTAGTGCAGTTTGTTAGCAGACATGAGAAAGTGTCTGAAAGCCAATGTGACAAGTTGATTTGCTTGGAGAAGCTCAATTTGTGTTTTAAAAAAATACACACACAAATCCTTCAAAGGATGAGGAACAAAATCCCAAGAGATCAAGACATGGCCAATTATTATCACTTTGTAGTTCCTAATGCATCTGAGAGCATCCATTAATGACCTAGGTCACTTTAAGGAAAACACTGGTATATGATGCATTCCATGACTGAGAGAGTCATTGTATATCTTATAAAGCTGGCAGGACCTGCTGAAAAATCATATCCTCATCTTGAGAGTGTCCCTTGTAAATATAATCAACCAAATACCCTTCTTCCTCTATACTTGAGTGCAGGGGCACTCCATGGGGCATCTCTACTGATTTTCTGTTCTCTACCTCATGTGATTGTTCCAAAGAAAGTTCTTTGTACATCTCAAATCACTATGCTGTTGAGAGTCATACCTTTTACTGTTGTTGCTTCAAAGGAAAAGCTCTACTAGTTTTGCAAGTAATTCATATTCATATTAGGCCATATTATTGGGAAGCAGATATGCAGTGGTTGATTGATGGCAATGATAGGCAAATGATGTATTCCTTTTAGCATCAGATTAGCTCCATGATATCAGGCTTTTCCTTAGAACAAGTCAAACAAAGAAAAGGAAAATCTTCACTTGTCTCCAAGCCAAACTAAAGGAAACTGTGTGTTTGTTTGTTTGTTTGTTTTTTCCAGGTTTAGGTGATTCCTACCTCAGTTGAGACCTAGACTAAACATTTTGTGACTCTATTCAAAAAATTGTAGTGAGTCCCAATATCTCCAAGATCAAATATCTAATTCTCTGATTAGTGTTCAAGGAGTCCCCTCCACCTTTTCAATTTACTCACACATAATTACTTCTCAGTCTTCTAAGTATTCTGAGATCTATTATCAGTGGCCTTCACATTGCCTCTCCTAAGAGATACTCCATTTCCATATTCTGAGCATTTTCTCTGGCTGTCCCTCCTTTCTGGAATTCTCTTATTCTTCATCTCTACCTGCTGATTTCCCTGGCTCCCTTTAGCTAAAATCCTTCTCTCCTTTCTTCTGCTAAAAGCTCACCTTCTCCAAGAAGCCTGTCCTGACTCCTTTCATTCTAATGTTTTCTCTCTGCTGGTCATCTCCAACTTATCCTCTAGATTTCTCATTTGTATATAATTGTTTGTATGTTGTTTTCTCCATCAGACTGTGAGCATCTTGAGAAAAGGGATTCATTTTTGCCTTTCTTTCATTCCAAGAATATAGTATAGTGCCTGGCCCAAATACTTAATATCTTTTTGGCTGACTGACCATTGAAAAGGGTGAGAAGCAATTTATTCAACATTTGCAAGTCCATCTGAATGCAGAACAAAGCATATAATTTTTCACTTTAATTTTTTTCTTTTCTCTTTTCTTTTGTTCTGATTCTTTTTTTAGAGCATGACTGATGTGGAAATATGTTTAATATGATTATTTATGTATAACCTATACCAGATTGCTCACCATCTTGGGGAGAATTTGAAGGAAAGCAGAAAAAATGGAAATCAAAATCTTATAAAAGTAAATGTTGAAAACTACTTCACATGTAATTGGAAAAAAACAAAATACTATTAAGTGGGAGGAAATAAAAAAGATTTGCCTCTTAAGACAGTAAATATTTCAGTACAACCTTGCAAGGGAAGATATTCATTTTTATCTGTGTGACTTAGTTATTAAGGAAAGCCAAAAGCAAAAGGAAAATGGATAAATTTTAAAATGTATTTATTAAATATTTACTTTATACACATTGTGCTAAGCATTGGAGATACAAATAGAAAAATAAGGTCTTTGCTTTCAGAGCTCATAATCTAATGGGAAATATAACATATATGGAAGATTTCAGCTATAAGTCAGATAGAACGTTCCTACAGTTCTTAGGGTGAAGCAGCAAGGCAGCTGATAATGCTTCTTTAATGCCACTTTCATGATAAAATCATATCAAATTCTGATGTTGGATCATAAGATAATGCCAGGATTTCAGTGGCAAGAACTTATGTTGCTGGCTTGCCAACAGCTGTAGGTGTAGCACCTGCAGGAGCATTTGCCAGGCTGCATTTCCATAGAAGTCACTTCCCAGGATAATAACTGTGGACACTGGGCTGGAAACATCACTATTACCAACGCTTTGGGGATTTGGGGTACAGGGATGTCTCTATTGAAAAGTGCAAGTGGTGGTGTTGGCTTGAATTGCTTGGCATATACTGCCTCCTGGGTTTCCCTCTATGAGCTAGGCAGGCTTGTCTAGGCCTTAAAATAGAAAATTTTAATAAATAAGAATATATATTTAATAAAAATAAAAGATATAGTAATAAAATAATAATAATAAATAAAATATATTTTTCAATAAAATAGAATATTAAATATTCCCATATGTGAAATGTACCTTCTCCCTAGAAACATTCTTTCTGATGTCCATAGTAAAGGGCCATCTTTTGTTCTTTACCCTCTCTCTCTCCCTAATGGAATAAATGTTTTACATCTATTATCTATTATATATATATATGTGTATATATATATATATATATATATATATATATATATATATATATCATCAATACATATTTTGTAGAATTTTGTGGCATTTGTTGTTAGCATAAAACTGCTATAAAGTAAAGGAATCTGTGGGGAAGACCCACAAAATCCGAATAAACAGTCTTCTTGCTCAGTAGTGACTATTTCAGATCCCTTGTTTAAATTAGTCTAGAAGAGTGGTCATTCAGTCAGTTCAGTATTCCAATGACAGATAATTCCTAACTAATAGTTACCCATACTTAAAGTATTCTCTCCATCTTATCCATGTCATTCCCAACAGCACTTAGAGCTAGCATCACACTGACAATAATACTTAGAAGTCAGTCTGCTCACTCAGCTCCAGCAGATATCCCCCTGGCTCTCAGCCTCAGGAAGCTTTTCTCTGCCCTGCATAGCCCCTTTCCCAGAGGTCTCTTTGGTTCCTGGTCTATAATACAGTTTTTACCCAAGGGATCTTCAGGCCATTTCCTACTCAGGCTCTGCTCCTCTACTGTGGTTAGCTTAAATAAATGAATGTAAAGTTTATGTAACTACTTACCACCTTGCCTTATTTAATTGTTGTACATATACTATAGAATACTTTATAGATATATTGTTTATATTTGATTTGAAATTTTTTCTGATAATTTCTCTCCCCTCTCATTGTTTATCTAGTACTATGTGTATATGTAGATACACACAAATATGTATATGTATATGTATATGTACATATGTATATGTACATCTCATTCCCTTTATCTCACCACATATTTTGACTTATTTCCAGGAACACAATCTATTATAAGTTCACAAATAGCCAATATTTATGTTTTCACTTATTATGCTTTAGTGATTAATTATCCCATTTTCTAAATGTGATACTTTTTTCTTCAAGAAAAATCTCTACTCAGCCTCAGACGGCCATGAAAAGCACTTAACATCACTGATGGGCGAATGTCACAAAGGTCAGAAGAAGCTCATCTGGCTTCTCTCCATGCTCTTACCTAAGGTTACTCCAGGGCACGGCACTGAACATAGGCTTTCTGATAAAAATAAGTGCTTGAAACAGAGTTCCCTGCAGAATGCTCAAAGGAGATGTGAGAGTTTGAAGAAGGTGGTTCCTGGGAAACAAATGCAATTGATCTCTATTAAGTCAAGATGCAAAGGTGTGGAAGCCTAAAGGGAATGCCATGCCGGTGCTCCCTCAGATTGTGATAAACAAAATTCTGGAATGGATTGAGTTTAGGAGGCTACTGAAGGACCTCATGAGCTCAGAGTACACATTCCTTTTTTCCTGCCTACCTGAAAATTTGCCTCCATAAATTCTATCCTTCAAGGCCTACCTCATTGAGAAGCCTTCTTTTATGACCCTGATTGACTTGTGTCTTTCTCCAGCAAATTCCTATAATCTTTTTTGTACAATTTACTTGACACATGTATATGGATTATTAGCTAATGAATCACTACTTTCCTTCAAATTTCAGTTCAAATGCTACTTCTTAAATGAGATTTGTCCTGATTTCCTGAGCCAATAATATTCCATCTACGCAATTAATTCTAAACATGTTTTGCAAGTTCCTATAAATTCCTCTCATATGATATAATTCCCTTGAAGGTAGAAACTATTTCTTTTTTTCCCCTTTGTATCCTCAGTACTTAGTTTATAATAGACACTTTATAAACATACAACTGCCTGCTAGATTCTAAGTTTTGCAAGGGCAGGAGTACTTGAAAAGTCATTTGAATTAATTTCTTAATCTTTTCTTTGCCAAAAAATTGTCATTCTCTCTCTCTTTATAAAGGATAAAAGATATCCCAAAAGTTCTAAACTTTCAGATTTTAAAATAAGATCTATTACTTTAAATTGCAGAAAGATTTTTAGGTCATCCTATATGCTATTTTATTTTATTTTTATTAAATAATAGCTCTTCACCTTTCAAAATACATGCAGAGATAGTCCTCAACACTCAACCCATACAAAACCCCATGCCCCACATCTTCCCCCTTTCCTCTCTCTTTCTCTCCTCCTCCAGGCAGTAAGCAATTCAATATAGATTAAACATATATATACCTCCACATGATACTTATGCTATTTTTAAAGACTCTTTGCATTTGTTTATATTGTCAGAACTTCAGAGTGCAATGAACTGAACAATTCTACCACAAATACCTATTGGTGGAATGAATTAAATGTAAAGGTTGTTTCAGATAATGAAATGTTCAAAATTAATTATGAGTCTTAAAAATGAAAACAAAGTTTTCATATTAGGTGATATGTAGTTTTTAATAGAATTATGGTTAATGTAGAAATAAAAATTTAGAAAATCAGTAGAACCCCAAATTAATAAAAATTAAAGAAAAGATGAAATCCCAAAATTAGAGGAGAAAAAGCTAAATTAGAAAATAGTAATATTGCAAAATCTTTTTTTAAAAATAGATTATGAAAATCTGGATTGTGAAATGAAAAGTACATGGCATCAGCATCTAGAAGACTTGATTCTATTCCCAACTCCATTGTTCACTAGTTACATAAACCAAATCTCCAAATCTTTTATGTCTCAAGTATAAAAGAGAATGAATATGATCTATCTTTAGGCACGGGCTAGACCATAAGACTTCTTAAGATCCATTTAGCCCTAATCTCTGTGATTGATGGTTTCACAAACTGTTGAATCTCTGTAGGGGTGAGGTGTCTGTGGAAAATGTTCTACCTGAATTATAATCTGATTCACATATACCAGTGTACGATTTTACCAAGTGGGTACACCTTATAATTTAGACTTCATTCTTGCAGGTCATTTTCCTTCTATCTAGTGAATTCCTGATATACCAATCCCCTTCAAAGGAATTTTAAGAGCTTTTTTTTTTTTTTTTTAAGTAGACAAGTTCTGGTATGTCTGCCTAAGTCTAAATGAAAGAGTAATTTGAGATAAATGATCTATGTATGAATCACTCGATCTTTAGGCTGGAAGGGATCTTAAAAGGTTATCTCGTTCATCTTCCTACTTTGAGGCGGAATCTAACTCAGCTTAGACAGATAAGAATCTCTCTTATTTTAAACTTCTTTGGAGATACAAGCTCTCCTCCTTCCTCTTTTGGCTGTCAAAATAATCATTTCCCCATCCCTGAATCTTATGTCTATTCACATCCTTGGCTGTAGATAGACTAATGGACTTGGATTCAGGAAAAACCTGAGTTCAAATTTTACTTCAGACTTTGAACTCTGTAACACTGGGCAAGTGATTTTAACCTCTCTCTCTCAGTTTCCTCATCTGTAAAATAGGGATAATAGCTGTACTTATCATACTGGATTTCTGTAAAGATTCATGAGATGACAGAAGTCTAAAGCTTTGCAAATGTTAAAGGCCTATAAAATGCTAGCTATTATTATTTACTAACTTCCTATTCTCAGGAGAATATGGAATGACTGGAAACTTTCCTCTGAATAATACTTCCTAATAAACTAGATGCACATGTGCTCAAGTCAACAATGATCTTTCCCCTCCTTGGAACTCCAATTCAACTAGCATTTATTAAGGATGATGAGCTGCAAAGCATTTTGTTAGAGACACAAAGATAATTATGAAACACTCCAGCCAAGTATTTTAATTGCATTTTTCTTAGGCACTTATCCAGTATTTTGGTTATTTATGCAGGTGTCATGTCTCTGCTCTCTAGACCAGTGATTCTCCAAGTGTAGTTTGTAGACCCATAGGGGTTCCTGAGATTCTTTCAGGGAGTCTATGAGGTCCAAATGATTTCACAATAGTAGTAAAGTATTATTTGCCTATTGAAATGCTCCTTCTTTTCCAACTACATATCTGCATGAGATAAATTTTCTTCAAATACTTCAACCAAAACAACATACAGGAAAAAATTAAATGCAGAAGCAGATATGTATAACTGTCTTTAATTAAGCCAGACATTAAGGAGACTTGCAGAAATATATAATACAATGCCATTCTTCCACAAATTTTGTTGTGGTAAAATACAATAATTTTCATAAAAATATGTTAACATGTAATGGTATATATAATTGTACTTAAGAATAATCATATTTTAATCATCCATTTTAACTTCTAATATAATAAATTTCCATAATTTAAAAAAATTTTTGGGATCTCAATAATTTTTAAGAATATAAAAAAGGTCCTGAGACCAAAAAGCTTGAGAATTGCTACTTTAGACTATAAACTCCCTGAGAGCAAAAGCTATATCTTATCTAACAGTTAATATTTCACTTAATAAGTGTGTGATATTTGAGCTGAGTTAAATTGAAATCACTTCTTATAGATTTATTTTTACTTAAGCTAAATAGCCTGTTCCTCTTACCTCATTTGCTTTGACTTTCAGAATCTTTTAATCATTTGTTTTTTTTCAGTTTTTCTTTCAAACTCTGAAATTCTAAAGATAATAATTGGACCCAGGATTTAATAGAGGATGTAAGTCCTCAACAGTTCTAGATCTCTATTACCTTTCCATATAGCTCCATCGTGAGACTCCTATGAAGAGATTTTTAGCCAGAGGACATCATATTGGTTAGTATTCCCCTAATACTGGGAGAGAGCACTTCTACCCAAAGCAGGAAGCAAAATGACTTTACAAATCTCCATAGAGGATATAAGAAAAAAAAATCTAGAAATTACAAAATATGATCAATTTTCTGTCCTGAAAATTCCGTAGGATACACAGCTGAGTTCCAGTAATAATTGCTAATATTTATATAATCTATATTATACATAATATATACATATTTACACAATACATATAATATTAACTGTATGCACATCACATTATAAATATCTTCTCATCTGATCTTCACAACTCTGAGAAATAGATGCAATTATTATCCACATTTTGCAAATTAGAAAATCCAATCTAAGAAAGATTAATTAACTTTGCCAAAGTCATAAGGCATTAAAATGTCTGAGACTAAACTCAGACCTTACTGACTCTAGGTTCAGCATTCTATCCATTATTCCCACTTCTATCTATTACTTCCAAACTTCACACATATATACACATATACATACATACAGAAGGAAAAAAACCCATACCCTTTCTTTCAACAATGATTGGCTTTTGATTTTGGACCCTTAAAGGAGGGAAGGAGAAGTAAAGTAAGAAGAGATAAAGATATTACAGGTTTGCTCTGAGGACACAGAAGTTTACTCATCAAAGAATTGTTTTGTGGTGGGAAATGTGCTTGTGAAATAAGGTCTTAAGAATCCTTCCACTCTTTCCTCTGTCCTTCCTTTCTCATGTGCTTTGGGAGATAAGCAGCTGTCCTCACAAAAAATTGTAATCCATATCTTTCTTCTCCTCCCAATCTGTTCTTTCTCTTTCCTTTCTCATGGACTCTGGGAGATAAATAGCAATCCTCAGAAAAGGCTACAACCCCTATCTTTTTTTGCCTGCTCTTCCTCTGGGTAAAGATAACACTGTTACTGAGTACCATTTGCCTAAAAAGCCATAGCACTAAGCAAAACTGTGAAATCACTAGTTTGGTTTGATGTCCTTTCTGCTTTACCCCTTTTTTCCCTTCTCCCCATTTCCCCCTTTCTTTCCCCATCCCTGAAGAGGAACTTAAATCAGCCTCCTATCATTCTAGTCCTGCTCTCTCTGACCCAAAATGCTTATCTTTCTACTCCCACTATGTTGGGCCATTCCCTGCTTGAAACTACTCTGGTCTAGAACCAGATATGAGGTATCAACTTGTTCATTAGATAAATTAATTGATGCTCATGAGTCAATGAAATTTGAACATGGTTCTTCCGGGAATAGTTAAGTCTTTTCTTTGTCTAATTCATTCAGTGACTACAATGGTAGAAATTTTAGCAGAATTTAAGTCTCAGAAGTTATTTGTTATTTTTGGCAAATGGAGCCTTTCAGCACCCTCAAGTCATTGAATCGTAAAATTTTAGAGCTAGGAAGGATAGCATATGGGAGGCTAGCTGCTCCCTAGAAAGAATATGACTTTTACTCCAATAGATCCAGAAGAAGTTGACCTATCATCTCTGCCAAGTAAAGCAGAATGAAAATCTGTTTCAAAATAGTGTATGAGCACTATAGAATTTTAAAGTCTTGAAGGGACCCGTTTTAAATATATATTTACACACAGATAGGAATTGTTAAGTGTTTGAAGTTGGAGATGAACTCAGATTCTCCTGCCCCTAGGGCTGGTGCTCTATCTACTGTACCATACAGCTGCTTCAGTCATCACACGTGCACGTGTGCACACACACACACACACACACACACACACACACACACATATTTTATAAATACTCCTACTAGTTCTTTTCTTGAATGCAGATAGACTCTTTCTTCATATGTCCTCTATCGATATTTTGACTATTTACAATAACCAAAATGACACATTTACTCAATTATTCTTGAAACAATATTGCTTTTATTGTATACAATATTCTGTTAGTTCTTCTCATTTTACTCTTCGTTATTTCATGCAAGTCTTTCTGTGTTTTATTAAGATCATCCAGCTCATCATTTCCTATAGCTCAACAGTATTCAATCACAATTATACACCACAATTTATTTATCCGTTCTCCAGCTGATGAGCATCCCTGAAATTTCCAGGTCTTTGCCACCACAAAGAGAGCTGCTATAAACATTTCAGAACTTACATTCTAATGATAATTTCTGGCAAAGTTAGGACTCTAAACTTCCAATTATTCCTTCTACTACAAAGGACAGACCACAATTTTGTAGGGAGTAATGGAAGCTTAAAAAATGAAGGCCCAAAGGAGAGGGTTGTTTGGTCTCCATGAAAATACTAGGATAAAGTTAGGGTGGACATCTGCATTCTCCTGTGTGTCAAGGAACCTGCTCCAGAGCTTTTCCTTTCTTTTTCATAAATAAATATTATCATTTGCAGAGATTATATCCATGTTCAAACAAACTGGCATGACTGGCATAGTAGAAAAATCGCTGGATTTGGAGTCAAGTGACTGAGTTCAAATTCTGGCTTTGCTTCCTATTTGCTACACTAATTCCCCAGGTCTTATACTTGAGCTCAATTAAACAAAAAAAAAAAAAACATTTCACAAGTACAAGATGAGACAGGTATAGATAGTGAGACAGTGTTTTGCGTGTAAAAGAACTAGGATTTGGATGAACTACAAACCCACTATGACACAATTATGTATATAGTATGTCAGCTGGGAAAATGAATGCCAACTTAGCCTACTTTCAGAGGCATTGTGTACAATAATAGAAAGTTACTAATCCCCTAGTACTCTGACCAGCCAGATAACATCAGAAGAACTGTCTTTACTTCTGAGTGCCATATTTTTGGGACAACATTGATAAACTTCTGAGTTAAGAGAACAGAATGTTGAAAGACATGGGGGTTCCTAAAGTATGAGTTTCAACTGTTGGAATAGTAGTTTATGAGAAGAAAAGAAGTCTTAAAGGGAACTCAATGTCTGCCATGTGGAAGAAAGATTAGATTTGTTCTGTTTGGCATTAGAAGAAAAATCTAGATGTAGTGGGCAGAATTGCAAAGAGAGAATTTAAGCTATCCAAAAGTGGAAAGAGCTACCTTAGAAAGAAGAGACTCCTAACTTCACTCTTTAAGCATGTTAGAAAGGTGATTTTTGTTCAGAGGTTCCTTCCAACTCTGAAGTACTGTGATACCTCTGTGACCTTGAAGGGACCCCAAACTCAGTTTCCCTATATGTAAAATGAAGGCCTTGCATTAGATATCACCCTCTCGATTTAAAGCTACGATTTGACCCTTCCGTTATGACTCAGTGGTAGTCTAGCCCTTTAAAAAGAAATATGTGGGAGGTTCTGGCTGGGCTATATTAAAGCAACTAAAGCATTGTTTGGGGAACACAGTTAATACTTTATTGTTAGAATGCACCAACGGGGTGCATTTTTTCCTCACAAACTGATATTGTGTTTCCACTAAAGACCTCTTATGTTGTCTGGTTCTGAAGAAACACTCCCAAGCACCTCCTCTGGATCCCTGGGCACGGAAGCCAACACCTACTCCCCCTATTTCCCCTACCCCCAACCAGGAAATCCAATCCCCTCTTCTTTTGTACTGAGTGAAATCATTTGAGGTTGGAGTATAACTTTCCACAAAGTGAGTATTTTAATGATGAATAATAAAAGGGATTACTTAGATAATTGATGCAGCTATGTTGCATTGTGCAAGAGAGTACCCCGAAGGAAAGCCCAGAGACTGCCGGAGAGCTAAGATTATAATTAACTTACAAAGAGCAGGTGATGGGAGCAGCAGCCCGGGGCCCTTCCACTTGTCTATTTAAAGAAAGGAAAGCTTGACAAATATGTGCATGCCAGAGTTTTAGCCCTTTCTCTTTTCCCCTTGAACCCTCCTGAAAGATCTAAGCTGCAAATATCTGGAGCTGAGGAAAGAGAAAGACAGAGAAAGAAAGAGAGAGGAAGGGGGAGAAGGAGGGAGAAGGAGGGAAGGAAGAAAAGAGAGGAAGAGAGAGAAAAAGAGAGAGAGAGAAAGAGAGAAAGAGAGAGAGAGAGAAAGAGAGAGAAAGAGAGAGAGAGAGGAGAGAGAGAAAGAGAGAGAGAGAAAGAGAGAGAGAGAAAGAGAGAGAGAGAGAGAGAAAGAGAGAGAGAGAAAGAGAGAGAGAGAGAGAGAGAGAGAGAGAGAGAGAGAGAGAGAGAGAAAAGGACAGACAGACTAATTGAGAGAATGAGAAAGACAGAAAACAGAAAAGCTACTGGATTTAAAACAGTACCCTTTAATTTTTAAGATCTGAATTGATTTAAATAGCAAGGGGGAAAAGCTAGTGTAGCATTTATCTAGAAATACTGGGTATCCATGGAACATATTGTAATCTGTCCCCTGATCCTCACCCTCTGCTCACCTCATGCACAAAAATTTTGTGCTACCTTGAGAAACAAAAGAAATTTTGGATTTGTGTTGAGTCAAACTAGGTTTGAATTTCATTTTGGGCATAGCATTGTGGTCATGGATGAGTTTTTTTTACCTCCCTGTAACTTAGTTTCCTCATTTGTAAAATTAGGATAAGAATATTTAGACTACCATCCTCCATCCCCCAATAGCTGTTAAGAAGATTTGCTTTGTAAATCCTAAAGTACTATGCTAAAGCAATCATCATCAATAATAATATTAGATTTGGAAAGACTTTAACCAACACTTAGTCAAATGATGTTTGGGTGCCCAAGTGGATAGAGTGTCAGGTTGGAAGCAGGAGACTCATCTTTCTGAGTTTAAATCTAGCCAACAAATCAATTGTATAACCTTGGGCAAGTCACCTAACCCTGTTTGCCTCAGTTTCTTCATCTGTAAAATGAGCTGGAAAACAAAACAGTAAACCACTTGGTATCTTTGCCAAGAAAACTCCAAGTGGGGTTGCTATAATATGATTTTGTGGTCCCCTGATTTTAAGGGAGGCTTCTGTTAAGTCAGTAATTTTAAATCTTCTGGATTTGGAGTCTGATTCTGAATGGACCAGTCCTCTGATAGATTCTGGCCTCAGGATAGTCCCACAGATCCAACTCCTGAGACAAGAGTGAAAAGACCACTTTTCAATTCATTGCTAATTGTCAGATAGATAATATTTTGGTCAGTGATAGTGATGGGTGGGAGGACATGATATGAAGAAACATGTTTTGCCTAAAAATGGGCATAGGCTTTTAGTTGACACATATGGTGTCCAGGCCTAGGGAGGTGACAACATCCAAGTATGATCCCCTAGCCAAATCATATATGGAGTGTTATATTACCCATGTAATTTTGGGCAAGTCCCTCAGTTTCTTTTACTGTGAGATGAGGGGTTTCAGACTAAATGGTCTCTGAGTTCCCTTTTTAATCCTAAATCAATGATTTTATGATCCCATGTTCAGTTCAGAGTAACTCGTACTAGAAAAAATATTGGCAAACTGGAAAGCAGCCAAGGGTAGGTGAGGCTGGTGAAAAATGCTTTGAGATCCTCCTATATGAGACCTTGATGAAGGAACTAGAGTCAGCTGTCCTCCAGAAAACCTGTAGAGGGGCTATCAATACTATCTTTAAGGATTTGAAAATTTGCAACCTGGAAGAAGGATTAGCAGCTTATTTTCCTTTGCCTTAAAGGCCAAAACTAAGTGAAAATTACAAAGAAGCAGACTTAGGTTTGAAGAAAAAAACATCCTAAAGATTAGAGCTGTTTCATAGTCTTATGGGAAAACTCAGGCTTTTGGGGGAGGGGGAAGGGTAAGTCCCCCCTTCACTGGAGAATTTTCAAAGTTGTCCAACACATTGCCATGTAAGTTATAGAAGGAAATCTTTTTCAGGTATGGGTTGGACCACATGACATCTGAGATTCTTTTCAACTCTGAAATTCTCTGAATTGCCTAATGTCACACAACTAGTTACAGAGTCAATACTAGAATCCATATCTTTTGACTCAAAGTTCAATCATTTTTCCACAATGCATTTCCAACTGGAATTAATTTTCCATAGCCAGTGCTTCACTAGCGTTATAAATGTAACCGTAAATAGCAAAATACATCTAAACGTATTTAGGCTGTGTAATGGATAGAGACCTGGGTCTGGAGTTAGGAAGACTGAGTCCAGATTTGGGCTTTGGACTTCCAGGGGTGGAGCCAAGATGGAGAAGTAAAGCCAGGAAGAAGCTTCAGTTCTCCCAGTTTCCCTTGAAAACCACATAAAACTGAGCCTCTGAACAGAGTCTGATGAAATAAAACCCATCTCCCGTATTGGAAGGACTTCAAGTAAGGTCAGTCTCTCTGGACTGAAAGGACTGTTCAGGCCAGATCAGATAGACTCTGGGAAAGCCAGTGAGAGGGTCTTAATCACAGTAGATGGTCAACTAAGACCCTCAGACCTAGCTCACTAGAGTAGCAGATCAGGGGAGCAGCTTCTAGGCTTAGCTCAGAAGGCAGACTAAGAAATGGGATATCTCCTGAAAAGAGCAGGCAAAGCTCCCTTTTGGCCACCACAAGGGGCCTCTGTGCTCAGAGCCAAGGCAAATTTGGGCTCAGATGTATTTTTAGCTCTGTGACCTTGGACAATTAATTTCAATGCTGTTTGTCTTAAAATCCTGAATTTTAAAATAGGAATAATAATAGGACCTATATCCCAGAGTTGTTGCACATTTAGAACATGCTGTTTGCGTAATAAATATTTGTTTCTTTTCTTTATTCCTTCTTGGACTAATATGTAGAAAATACAGTTAACCTACATCTAAGATTTGTGGACCTTTATGAATCCCTATCTGCCCATGAATAAATATTTCCCTGATATATTCCCTTGCCATTAGGGTCTTTATTTTGACTTAAGTAATTGTATATCCAGAATGTCTCAGGTAAAATGTAAATGTATTACTTGGGAAAGAGAAGCCTTTTTATCAACCATTATTACATTTTAGGCAAGGACATCTCTGAAAAGATGGAGGAGAAGGCCAAATTTGGGCAGCCTACAACCATGGGAAGACCTCCATCCAGAATTGAAGAGAAGGAGAAGAACATTAATTACCTGCTATCATACAAGGTCAGAGAATCAAAGGACAGGCATATATTCTATATCATTTTTACTAGGAATAGGATCTGATAGAATAAAACAATATCTGCATGCTGAATGGCATTGTCTTCAAGAATACCATTAGATACAAATCTGTCTAGGGGATGCACTCAGGAACCAACAAGCCTTTGATTATCTTGAGCTGGACATTGCTTACAAATCCATCTTATAGTCCTTTTTTTAAGGGTTAACACCTAGGAGCCTAAGAGTCCTTCCTTGTGATGAAGCTGTTGATTAGATGACCTCTAAGCCTTCTTCTATCTCTGATAGTCTATGCTATAGATGCTTCACTTCCTCCTAAGTGTGAGATTTTCAGCAGATATCCCATTCTTTCCCTCATTCTAGTCTTGTATCCATGATAGATCATTGGAAAGATGAAGCTAGTGATTTCATTTCCTTGGTAGTGATTTTCATTTCCTTTCATTTCTAATGTATCTGAACAAGAGACATAGTATAATGGAAAAAGTAGGTGTGTTTGCAGATAGGTAGAGATCAAGAAACATGAGTAAGTAAAATATATATGATAAATAACAATCAAGATTTGAACCTATGTCCTTTTACCCAAAATTCAGTATCCTTACCATATATTACTATTTATTGGCTACACACACACACACACACACACACACACACACACACACACACACACACATATACACACACACTCCTTTTAACTATATTTTAATAAATTAAAGGATTGATGTGTATTTCAATTATATATGTATATATATATATATATATATATATATTTTTAAGTATCTACTATGTCCATCTCTCTGTCCTAGTTAGTAGGAATGTCAGGAAGTAACATAGTCCCTTTCCTCAAGAACTTAAATTATCCCAGGACAAGAGATGACACAATAGAATTGGGGAAGATATATGTATAAATAGATAAATAGTGGAATATGATTGGGGCAGAAGAGAAATCCAAGACGGTTTAAAGGAGAGAAAGAAAAATTTTAATTGAGGGGTGGCCATAATGATCAGAAAAGATACATGGAGGAACTGACATTTGAATTAGGCCTTGAATGCCCTCTGTATGGATAACCCAATCCATCCTTCAGCCTACCTCAGACACCTAGCTACCTGTCCAGCTGCACCATTTCTCCCCATCTGAAAAAGCAACCTCCATACTAAATCTCTAGATATCATACCCCAATCCCAGAGAAAAGTTACTTCACTCAGCTTTGGACTGTCTTCCCCATCCTCAAGTGTCTTGATTTAGTGAATCTAATTTTACTTAGTTCTCTAGAGCTGGTTGTCTCCAGAGACAACTAAGAGCCACATGCCAATCTGGCATCTACCCTGGTCATTTTGACATGTGCTATGCTGTGTGGATACCCCACCCTACTTTCCACCTCTGCCCAGGACACATTAATCAAATCAATAGTCCCATTGCTGCTGTAAAGGTCAAGACAATTGGCTATCCTATGGATCAAGACACAATTCCTGTAATTTTCCAGCCAAAGTTCAGCCCGGTGACCAGTGTCCTACATAGGCAGTTTTCTTCCATTGGAATAAAAAATCTAGGAAGGTACAAACTATCTCACTCTTGCTTTTGTGCTTCTTGCCCTAAGCACAATGCCTCATACATAGAAAGCGCTTTATAATTTAAAAAAAATATTCATTCATAAATTAAAGATAGGATCCTAGTCTCTATGAAGTGAAAAATTGTGATTTTTACCTACAGCTCATATTATAAAGACCATCTTAATGTGAAAGTTCCCAGATATTTGATTGAATCTCTTTTATAGTAACTTTATAATATTTTGAGGAATCACTATATTTTAATATAATTGCAACAGGTCAATTCTAAGCCACCTAAGAATTGAACAGAGGAAAGGGTACTGAATTTAGAGTCAGAGGTTGTGAGTTTAAATTCTGGCTCTAATTCTTAATATTTGTGAGACCTTGCATAAGTTATAATCTCTCAGCGCTGATTTCCTTATCTATAAAATAAAAGTTACAACAAATAACTGAAGTCTCTCCTAAGTTTAAATCAACCAACCAACCCTACAACAAGAACCTACTAAGTGGGGCAACTAGAAAACTGAGTGGATAGAGTGCTGAGCCTGGAGTCAAGAAAACCTGAGTTCAAGTCTAGCCTTAGATACTTCCT
The DNA here is from genome assembly GCF_048593235.1 of Sminthopsis crassicaudata. NCBI lineage: Eukaryota > Metazoa > Chordata > Mammalia > Dasyuromorphia > Dasyuridae > Sminthopsis > Sminthopsis crassicaudata. Next base: position 118,984,069 of record NC_133618.1, on the reverse strand, counting down.
AGTTAAATGCAAGTCACTTAACCCCAGTTTGCTTAATCCACTAGAGAAGAAAATGGCAAACCATTCCAGTATTTTTGCCAACAAAACCTCATGGACAATATGATCTACAGGGTTGTGAAGAGTTGGATACAACTGAACTGAATGAACACCACAAACCCTACTGAGTTTCAGTTGCTGTGCCAGGCACTAAGTATCCAAATATAAGCAGTGAAATAATCCCTATTCTCAAGACACTTTCCATGATTATAATTGTGTATGTGTTTTCTATATTGACTTGTGTTTTAACCATCAAATATTTTTGAATATACTTTGGAGACAGGATTACAAAAATATATGACTGGGTCTATGTGCGTGTCTGGTTGGTCCAGTTTTAAAGAATATCATTAAATATTAACTGATCCCCTTTTCTAATAAGTATGTACTCTGATTCTACATAACCAACTGGTTCAAAGTGTTCATATTGTGACCATAAGTAAAGCCCTAGTACTGGCATGGGAAAAGTATTTCACCAATACCATTTGGCAAGTTAAAAGGCTTTAAGGAATGTTTTAGTAAGAGAAATAGCATTTTTCTTTAATTCTCTTTCATGAGTACTTATTGAGTGTAAATAGCTATGTGCAGGGCTTTCTGAAATCTAAGTGTTTCCTATGTTTTGCTACCCCTACTCTTCCTCCTATGCAATAAAAAGCAAAATTTCAAAAAGCAAAGAATATTTATAGTCTAATATCTCAAAAGCAAAAGCCAAAGTCCAGCTACAACTCAGAACTTAGAAGAGATAGAATCACATTTCTTTCCCACTGTCCACTTCTCAGATTTCTTAAATCCTTTTCTTTTGGTTGTTTCAAAATGGAGAACTGTATCTCCTCTCAGTTCTGGCCAGTAGTAACCACCATGCTATTTAATACAAAAAAAAAAAAAAAAAAAAAAAGAAGAAGAGGAGGAAGAGATTATATTAAGGTCCTGACATAAATTGACAAAAGCCAGAAGATTAGAAATGACCACTATCACTCCATCCTTAACTCATGTCATTTTAAAGTAAAAATGGTTTTAACAGAAGGACTGTACTCTAGTCAATCAGATTATATTTTTTTAAGATGTATGGATGACTCAGTAAAACAGCTAAATCCATATCTAGCATTGCATCCTTCCCTTGCAAAGACTCTGAAAACATTTTTATGAACACACTAAATGAAGATAATGGTGGGAACCCAGTTACATTGGAAATCAGTAAAACATGGCAGAGAAATGGCACAGAGTAAAATCCTGTACTAGGAGAGGAGTCCTGATGATATAAAACTTTCTTGGCCCCCCCCACTCCATTTAATGTGGCCCCTCAACCGGTATAAAGATTCTACATATTAAGAGTAAGAATGGATGACTCCAGTAGCTCAGAAGAAATGGCAGTCAAATTCAGTTTTCAGAGACATATTTGATAGCAATATGCTTTTTCCTAAAACCAAACATTTCACATCTATTATCTAGTAATATCTTAACATTATCATTCCCATTTTATAGATTAGAAAACTGAGAAGCCAAAAGGTTAAGCAAGTTGAAATCTAAGGTATTACCATAACTCAGAAATTCTGCTCTGGTGCTTTTTTTTCCTACTGTGCTTTATTATTTCTTCTAGTTAAGCAATGAGCAACCCCTAGGCTTCCTGAATCAGTGCAGAGATGCGATGGGATGGGAAAAATGCAAGAATCCACTCACCTTCCAGTTGTATGTAAGCAGCCTTTTGCCCTGTATTTTAGGTCTCTGGTTATTTAAAGGAATAAAGTGGAGAAGAGTGTATATCTATATCCTTTCTGCAAGATTTTCTCAAGCTTATGAATAGTGAATTATAAAGTAGTAGGATGACTTTCCCCTCAGTTCCAAAACTGATTTGAGGAAGAAGGAAGAAAGGAAGAAAGGAAGAAAGGAAGGAAGGAAGGAAGGAAGGAAGGAAGGAAGGAAGGAAGGAAGGAAGGAAGGAAGGAAGGAAGGAAGGAAGGAAGGAAGGAAGGAAGGAAGGAAGGAAGGAAGGGAGATAGGAAAGAAGGAAAGAAACAAAGGAAGGAAAGATAAAGAGAAAGAAAGAAGGAAAGAAGAGATGAAGGGAGAGCACAAGGAAGGAAAAAGATAGAAAGGAATGAAAGAAGGAAAGAAGGAAGAAGGAAGGAAGGAAAAAAGAGGAAAGAAGGAAGGAACGACCAAATGAACCTACTTCACAAGGATCATTGTGAATATAATAAAATTAAATTAAATTAAAAATTAAATTAAAATTAAATTAGTAAAATGCATTACAAATCTTAAGCCATATAAATGTTATAGCTATGAGAGAAAGACAGGAAGTATTGGCCTTGGACTTCAAATTACACCTTAGTCATTTACTATGTAGGTCTGGGGAAGTCACTTAGTGGTTTTGTACCTCAGTTTGCTCTCGGTAAAAGAGGTGGGTTGGATTTGATGGGCTATAAGTTTTCTTCTAGTTCAAAAACCTTTGGTCCCATATTCTCTTGCTAATGTTCACTTTACTAGGCTGAGAGAGTAAAAGTAATATTCTTGTCTCCACTCAATACCAGGTAAATGGAATAGTAAAAATTCTCATCCTTATACTAGGAGTATAAACTTAGTCAAGGGACTTCCTTTCTGGGCTAGACTTCTTCCCTGTAAAATGAAAGAGCTTTAGGTACTCGATTCTCTTCTAGTTCAAATGAGACAATATTTGCAAAAGCATTTAGCCCGTAGCCTGGTATATAACAGGTTCAATTTAAATGCACATTCCCGTTTCTTAATTCTAGATCTCTTATCTTTTAGTCTTTTTTTCTAGTATCCCCAATCTTTTTTTTTTTTTGGTGGGGGGCAAGGGGGGACGCAGGGAGTGGGATTATTCACACATATACATACGCATCATTTGCAAAAATGCATTTTCCCTTTCGTAATTTGTAGATTACCAAACTCCTCCAAAAAGAAGCTTTGAGTCCAGATTAGGTCTGGGGGCCATTGGAACCCTTGATTTCATAGTGAAAGGCGGCTGCCTCTAACCAACAGCACTGAAGCCGGATTCCTCATGGAAGCCGACTTTTATTTTGAACTTCTCAGGGAGTCCAAACTAAATAGCCTAGGAAAACTCGCTGGACGAAAACAAAAGTCCCTTCCAGTATGAGCCCGGTACCCCGTATGCCAAGTTTCAGCCCGTAATAAATTTTATTGCGACGTTATAAACTCCTGAAAAGAAGAGCTTAGAATAGAAGTGCTGACACAAGGCTCACCAAGTAGTGCCACTTAATGCTGGTGGGCTATGCCCTGGCTGGGGAAGGGGGAGATCGCAGAACCCTTTGTCGGTCAAACACAAATTTATTTTATTTTATTTTTAGTATTTTTTAATAGCAAGAATTAAGTTTCCCCTGAAAGGAAAATCAGTTCTAGCAAACAATTTGCTGGACGCGCCGGAAGGTTATGGCTCAAGGAGAAAAAAAAAAAAAAAAAAAATAGACAAAGTTGAATTCATTCTGCAAATAAAACCAGTTTTTTCTTTCTTTTTTTGAAAGGGGGGATTGATTATTCCCTTAAATGACAGCTTTATATGCTATAATTACAGTCATTAATGAAGGCCCAATTACTTTATCATACATTACCAGATCAAAGACTCTCCTCAGAATCAGTTTGTCGGAGAGAGAGTCAATACAAAAATTAGTCCAAACGGAAGATTGCGATTAAATAATGCTCGGGGAGGGGTGAGGGAACAATGCTCGGCGCTGGCACCGCGTTAGAGGGACATTTACAAAGACACACTAGAGGTCACTGTTGCTACTTCCAGCAAAGCCTTTAGCTCCTTTTGTAGAGGTAGAGCTTAGATCGAGGAGCCCCCGGCAAAGTTGGGCCATCTCCATTTTAAAAGAAAGCATCTCGGTGCCCTCCATCCACCCCCACTTTGAGTCTTGCACTGTTGGCCATTGCAAAAAGGGACAGTGCAAAAAGAAATCTTAAATCCTGTGGGTTCCTTTTGTGATCTAGCTCCAGACGCGCACACTCCTATGTTCGGCAGGCTTCTGCTCACTTTGTGCATAAAGTGGGGGAGCGGGGGAGGAAGGGGGGGAGTCTTTTCACAGATAACACCCTGAAGCAACCCCAAAGCAAATGTAAATGAGGAAAGCTGGTAGTTAGGCTTCCTCTTGCCAGGCTAGATATCGCAGTCTCTCAGTATTGTTCCTAAATGCAGCAGATTGTTACATTTAGTCCTGTGTTTAGAAATGTCCGGAAGAAAGCCCCCTCTCCGTGGGCATGTCAGGGCTCTGAAAAATTGGCGTGCCGCGCAGGCGGAGCTGTTTCTCCGAACGATGCATTAAGGATGGGAGCTTATTTTAGCAAAGTAATGATTTCCCGAGGTTGGTCATTGTAACCTTAATGAGATGACTAACCCGAAGCACCTCTTTATTTGTGGGGCATGAAGGGTACTCAGCACCCTCTTCTTGTTTCCAGCCATAGTTTAATTGACCAAAAAGACACAACAGGGTGTTCATTGTTTCGGGAAGAAGACTGTTTTAGAGGCTCATAATCCAGTTCCTGAGTGGATTAACTGAGCCTCTAAAAGCCAAGCCGTTTATTCCAACTAGACAAGCAGAACGCTGCCAAGGATAGCTACTCCTATGACTACTTTTAAATATTATCATTTTTAAAAATGTTTGTCTCAGGCATAGTGTGGTATCATTACGAACAATTGCTATGGTAGTGTGAGATCCCACACAAAAATCCTTTTCCCCCTTCTTCCTCCCTTTCCCCCTCTTCCATCCCTTACATACACACATATATCCCCTTATAGGGGTATTTACGTGACATTTATCACACATCTATGAAGAAGTTAAATAAGGCAAATATTTAATAAGTACCAATAGGCACTGAATGAGCCCTTATACCCCTAAGAAGTTCATGTTCCATTGGGGGTGAATGGGGTTACATATAAGTAAATATTTTCTCTCTCTCTCTCTCTCTCTCTCTCTCTCTCTCTCTCTCTCTCTCTCTCTCTCTCTCTCTCTCTCTGCATATATATATATATATGGAGTGTAAAGGAGGATTTGGTGCAAATACTATCCGTTGGCATTAGTTGCTCCAGATCAGCTATGTTGACATCACAGACTAAGGAATTGCTTTCAGGAGATTGGTGGGTTGGAACAAGCGTGGACATACTGTATTGGCTTACCACATGGTTGGTAAGACTTTTTCCACTGTCTACATAGTTATAACTGTTGGAGTTTTTAAAACAACTTGACTTAGCAAGCCCATTGCAAAAGTAAATTGAAAGTAATTTTCCAGGAAAGGACACTAGCAACTGAGGGGTTCAAGAAAAGCCTTCTGCAGGAGGTAATATTTGAGCTGAATTTGGAGGTTAAAGCACTGTACTTTCTCTGTATCCTCATCTGTAAAATATCTCTGCTATTTACTCTTGTCTTATCCTGGGCAAGTCATTTAATATCTATCTCTGAGTCCTAATTCTTCTACCAGTAAAATAAAGGGTGGTGGTGGTGGATGATTGACCTCCAGGGTCCCAGATAGCTCTAAATCATAATCCCTTGTCTATATGAGCTTGGAAGAAGGATATCATGATAAAGCTTGCTTTTCATTTTCAGTCTACTTATGCAGATGAATTCCCTGTAAGTTTAGAATTTAGTTTGGAGAGTTCTTCACCTAGAGTCCAGAGATGCTCCAGGAGACTATAGTTGTTAGATTTTGGGGAGTCTGTTAAAAAGAATCACATCTTTATTTTTGTTAACTTCTACTTGAATTTTGTACTTCTTTAAATTTGGAATGTCAGCAACAAAAGACAGTAGTATTAATTGTACCTGCAACTGTCACCGATAGAAATCACAGATTATAACACATTAGAGCTGTTGCCAGATCACAAAATGTCATTTACATCCAATACTACTTTGAAATAATTGTAGTCATTAAACCTGCCATTGAATCACCTGTGATCACCGTTTTCCTGTGTAGAGACTCAACTTCTATATGATTGGTTTCCTTCATAGGTCTATGCATTTTGTCTGGCAACATTAAAAAAACATCATTCCCAAGTCAAAATGCTTCCCCAGACTGCCAAAGCAGTCTCTGGTTCTGTTTCTGTCTCTGAGTGTCTCTCTCTTGTCTCCCTTTTTCCCTTCCCTCCTCCTCTTTTTCACCATCCCTCCCAACACACACTCATTTACACAAAGGTTAAGAGCCCTTAGACTGGATGAAGTGAGTATTTTAATGCAGATGCAGGGTTTTATACACACTTCAAAATTTCTTATAATATCCTGTAAACATTCTTTTTTGAACTAATGGAACCCTTGAGTAGGATGAAGATGGCCTGGGTCTGTGTACATTGGTATCACCAAAAAGTATTGAACTGAAAAAACATTTTATACTTTTGTATGCTCATGCCCTGGAAGACAGAAGTTGCATTTACACACAAGACAATTATGAAATGGATAGGGGTGGAGGAGTTTGGAAAACATTTGAATTTAGTCAAACTAAATTCAACTGTTATTTTGCAAACAACAGCTTGGCTTAATTCATCGTTGTTATTGTTGTTAATGTTTTAATAGCTGGGAGAATAGGATCTCTCAAGAAATATTATTAACATCATTATTTCTGCTAACAAAACGGAGCACCTTTTACAAATGGGCAGAGCTACTTCATCATATGAAGTCCCTGTGATTTTTGCAAAGTAACTGGTTTCTGAAATATGTCCCACAGTCCACACCACGGATGGAGGGTGGGGCTTGGGGTTCACAGGAGTTAAGAGGACAATGAAAAGGGCTCCACAGTTCTTACAAGGTTGAAAGCGGCTGCCCTCCCTCCCTGGTTCTGGTTGTAATTATAATGTGAAATAAGTTTTGTTTTAAATGGAAGTTTCAGTAATGAAATTTGGAAGCAAGCGTCATTTCCCTTCCTTTTCTCACTACAAAAAAGATGGTCTGAGGACACACAATAAAGGAAATAGCAAAGAACTATTATGTGATCTTGGGCAAATCTTTTCAAGCAGATTCTGCCTGTCTGTTTCCTAATTCCTCAAAGCACACAAGTGAAAAGTAATGTGGTGACCTGGCATGTCCCTAGGTTTTTTGTTTGTTTGGTTGGGTTTTGTTTTTAATTTATTAATGTGAACACTGATCAAATTGCCAAATCTCTAAATTAACCCAATAATTACCCAGATTGAGAAAATTCCCCAGAGGCCAAAGCTCTCTTACCCGGCATTACCTGCCCATATGCTGCTGCCTTTTTGCTTTTATTTCCATCCAACACAATGAATTCTGGGCTCTGAGCCGGGCACTGTTTACACAGAAAGAAAAGAAGTTGCGGAACTGCAGCGGAGGAACTGGGGAGAGGTCCCACCTGAAAGGACCGATGGAGTGGTAACACTGTCAGGGACTTTTTTTCCATGTTGACACCAGTTTTTCCACATGAGAAACTCAGAAGGCTAGCCTTTTGGCTTTTAAGATAAATAGCATTTCTCATATCACAGAGGAAGCCCCGCTGAAAGCCAGAGGCACTGAATGAAGGGGTGGGGAGAGTGACTGGAAGTAAGAGAGTCCCTAAAACCAGCTCCAGGCGGCTGAGCAGCGGGCAGACACTAGCACCAAATGAAATGAAAGGAGCAGTTGCGGCAAAGTTGACACTTCTGTCACATTTCTGCCTGACGCGTCACAGCTAACTTTTGTTCCCAGTATCTGTTATCAACCCTAGACTGAAGTGGCTAGCCAGAAAAGGCTTCTCACCTTGACTAACAGGAAAACTAGTTAAGAATGAAGCTGCATCTGTAAGGGCTCTGCCCTCCATGCTCAATAGATCCTGGTCAGTTATTTTCTCCAGATTATTGACAAAAATGGGATTAATGATACTAGAATATCCTCACATGTTGTCGGAGGTTGTGAAAGTTAAGAGGACTTAGTAATATTTTTAAAACTCTGATCTCCTCATGGAAAATACAATAAAAACAGAAATAACTAATTTTTATTCACGATAATTTTATGGTCTTCCCTAGAATTTGTCCTCAGTTTAACATCTATCCTATTCTTTTTTAGCTGTCAGAAAATTAGCATATTAAATTCTAAATTAGGATGTGCTTGATCGGAGGGGAGTGAGGAGAGAAGAATATAAAGGTAAAGATACTTCTTTTCATAATTTTAATAGACTAATTTTAGTTTAAGGATTTGACAAAAAAAGATGGGGGTGATGTAGGTGTCTTTCAGTACCCCTGTAATTGTGTACTGTCTCTTCAATTCTGGTTCACGGATTAAGTGGTACCCTTCCCTTGGGGATGGATGTAGCAGTTACTTAGTGATTTAAGTGGTAATGTTTGGTTGGAAAGTCTGCCAAAGTCTGCCATTGACCAGAGGGTTTAGACTGGCCTAGAGTAAATTGCAACTGGAATTGCAGAACTGATGAATGAACTTGTCCAGAGAGCCAAAGCCAATCCAAAATGGCTGGAGGGTGGGAGAAGCCTGAGACAGAAGCAAAATGCAGAGAAGAAAGAAATTTTTCTCTGATGAATTCAAAATTGAACAAGATGTTCTGGAGTCTAAAGAGAAATCATGGTGGGCCAATGAAAATATTAACTAATTAGGATAATTTAGGAAGCTTGTGAACTATTCAGTCTGCTGAAAAGAATTCTTTTATATATCATTTTGATTTCCAGAATACTCCAAGTATGTTCTGAGCATGGGATCATAGATTGAGAGCTGAAAAAAAAATCTTCAAGACCATTCAGTCTAATGTTTTCACTTTACAATTGATACCCAAAGAAGACAAACAATTTCCCTAATGTCTAACAGGCTAGTAACATTAGTAGAGTTAAGATTTTAAACCAGGTCCTCTGATTTCATATCTAACATCCTTTTCATTCTTTCTGTTAGGAAGAAAGAAGACTCTAGTTATAGGATCTGGGATCAGTTCAGAAGAGTCAATCCTTTTGGTGAGTTTAGAGGACCAGGTGCTTGAGAAGAATCTTTCATAGATAGCAACAAACACTTAGGAGAATAATGGTATCACCTGAATTACTTGGAGAATTGCTTTCCATTTCCCCCACAATAGTCATTTCTGTGATTCATAAATCTAATTAGGCACTACAAGACTGATAGCAGATGGAACAGTTATTAAGTGGGATTTTTTTTTTTTTTTTTAGTTACTGTAGTTAACTTCTAGTAGCATTTCTGTGAGTAAATGATACCTTAGTAAATAGGTATTTTTTAAGCTGTCTGTTTTTGTGATTATTAGGAACATAGGATTGCATTTTTATGTCTTTTAATATTAAATGAAATTACTGATTTTTGATGTTGAAGGAGAAGACATTTTAATCCAATAAACATTTATTAAAAGCCTGTTATGTGCCAGACAATATGCTATGTACTGGAGTTACAAAGACAAAAATGAAAAAGATCCCATCTCCAAGGACCTAATGGTCTACTGAAAAGAAACAAGAAATCCAAATTTAAATCTTACATGTGTGTAATTTAATACAAAATAGATCCAAGATAAATGTAAAGTAATGGGTTGAGTATTATTAAGTGGGGAAATCATGAAAACACCTATAGGAAAAGGCACTTGAACTGAGACTGGAAGGTAAATAAAGGGGACAAGAAATGGGTATATGGGTTTTTCTGATCTATTAAATTAAATTAAATGCTTAAAGTTAATAAATCTTTATCAATTAAACACTCTCTCTTTGCAAAACACTACACTAGATGCCACAGGCCAGTCTTGATAGTCCCTAAGGTTTCTTCCAACTTTTAGCTTCTTTCTTAGAGTGAGGATGGGATTAGGGTACAAGGGGATATAGCAACTTAAATATATCTAGGTCAAGGGGAAAAGTCCAATATGATTGGCTAAAGATCTATTATAGAAGACCACAGATGACTTAATACTCTACTACACTATACATTTTCATTTTTTACAAATGAGTTAAGTCTGAAAACAGTAACATATATATATGTGTTCAAGCTGGTATTGAAGCCCAGGATCTAAGTAGCAAGCCTTAGACACAATAGTCCAAGGAGCTTAATTGATGTCAAATTTAATCACTTTTAAAAAGACCTGTTGTCTAGCTTATCCTAGACCATCCATTTTGATGATTTCCTTCCATTTTTCATTTTATTGTTGAAAGGAAGTAGATTAATGATCGTATAAGTTCCTTTAAATGAATGCCTTCCTTATTAGTGTGTTTTAAAAAGATTCAGGGGAAAAAAAGTGATCATTACTTCATTGCCAAGTAAAGTCATATTTGTACCATTTATGTTTAAAACATCTTTAGCCCAATCAATATGACCTGTCAGACTAATCTTGGGGTAAGAAAATGAAGCTAGGACTTTAAAAAACTACTTTCAATTACTTTACCTCTCTGGTTCTCAGTTTCTTTATCTGAAAAATAGAGAAGGGAAAGGAAGGGACCGTTCAGAATTGATGATCTCTTATATCTCTACCAGGTCTTAAAACCTATGACTCTGTTCAGTTTTATTGTGGAAAAAAAGTTGACTCAAAATGGCATTGGTAAAATAGTGGCTTTCCATGATGGTGAAATTGGGTTTATTGTCATGAAAGGACTGAAGAGATCTAGTGCTTTCCCCGTGCTAATAAAAAATTCCCATCAGAACCTAAGAAGAGACTACTTAGGATCAATATGTAGGATCATAATTTTAGAACTTCAAGGGAGTTTAGAGACCATCTAATCCAACCCTGCTATTATCCAAATGAGGAAAGTGGGATTAAATTATTTGTCCAGACTCACACAGCAGATCTAAACTATAAGTTTCCTAGCTCACAGGGCAGTGTTTTGTATTTAGAAGTACAGTTCCATCAATTAAAAACATACTGCTAGGATTTCCTCAAGATTAAATCTATGTTGAAGCAACATAAACTTGATGAATGGGGCAAGGTTGGTAGGTGCCTAGCCTTTTATTCATGTGGCAATTTGTTTTATAAATACATCATGCATATATACATCTTACAGTTATCTCTGTTTATATCAGATCCACCTACTAATTTCTGAATTTCATAAATTCAGGAACACTGATAACAAAGTTGTTTAAAATGTGTATCTTTCTCAACACCTAGCACAGGGCTCTGTACTCAGAAGGTGTTTAATCTGTGCTTGTTGAATTAAATTGCTGATCCCAAGACTTTGTCCTAATCTTTTTGACTGGTATCTGTGAAATGAATAACAAAGTGGAGGAAACATTATTGGGAGTGAAAGAAGAAGTTAGATCCACTAGAAAGTGGATGCTATTATTGGAGCTTTCTCTCCAGATCCTTGTCCTTGGTAATTCTAACTGGGAAAAAGCCTGCAGCTGATTTTGGTCATACCTCTCAAGAAATGCCCATAAGCCTCTTGGTCAGTGAAAGCAGATCAGACTGATGAAGTTCACAGGATGATGCTACTAGTCCACTATCACCAAGTTGAGCCTTTTACATTTTTTTAAGCAATGGGGTCAGTTTTGTAGTAATTCATCCACAACCTTGTAACTATCTTTCTCGCAATCTGTGTTTGTCAGATGATTGTCTACATTATAGATCACAGACAACACTTGTAGTGTTTGATCAGAGCTTTTCATTTTATAGAATTAACTCATTTCTTTAGTCTTTTATCATTGTAAACACTATTTTCTTTTTCCTTAGAGCTATCCCCACATATACCCAGCAAAAAACAGGATAACCTGTCTAACTCTTACTAGCCCAATTGTTTAGGCAACAATAATGAGAACAATAATTATTAGAATGGCAAACATAACCAATCTGGGACTTCTGAAAACCTTAGGAGAATAGTTCAGTTGAAATGCCTAATTATGGATACCTCATTAATTTCGGGTTCCCTCTCATCTCAACTACCTTCAACCACTGATGTGAAAAGAATGCTGAATATTGTCCTGAATGACAATTCATACTCATTTTATAGCAGCTTGGAGTCGAGACCAGAGTTGAAAACCAGCTTCAAACACTTACCAGGCAATTAGTAAACCTCCATTTGTTCAAGTTTCCTTATTTGTAAAATTGGGATAAAGACAGCATCTACATCCTAGAATTGTTGTAAGGGTCAAAATAAGATAATAATTATAAAGCATTTTGTACAGTGCCTGGCACATAGTAAGCATTATATACATGTCAGCCATTATTACAATGAGGAAATTGAAACTCAGAAAGGAAAAATGGCTTCTGATATTCTTTTCAAAGCTCTTTCTCCACCACCAGGGTTCTCATGGAGGTGGGGCTCTTGTGTTCTGTTTTTCCACTCAGCCTTCTTGGGCAGGCCATTTTCAGGGTTTTGATGTTTGCAAGTAAGCTTCTTGGAGCATTTTACCTGGTGTCCTATGGGAGAATTAGGAAGAGGTCTAGTGGTTTATTTGGTGCAGACAGCTAAAGTAGCATCTTGAGCAATTACATAAATTAGTGGGAGACACATAGTATGTTATGGAACCATTTGCCACATTGGCAAGGAAGATTTGAATGGCAACATTTTATAGCTTTGGATTGAAATGGAGCCATGTCTGAGGGTGGAGGCAGGGATTCCAGTGGACCAGAAAAGCTCTGAGCTTCTCTGGCCAAGCAACCTTCTGTAGATCCCAGAAAGCATTGCCTTCTTTTCTCCAAGCCCCTTCTGAAACAGTCCCAGGATGGTGAACAAAAGGTTTTTGGTTCAGAGGCCAGAGGAGAGGAGAACAAAGGGCTAGCTGGGCTCTGTGGGGATTTAACCTGTGGCTCTGGTGAGTCAGGGTGATACATACCTGAGTCTCCCCTCCTAAGCTGCCTCTCAGCACATGCAAAACCATGCTTGTGACACAGCCACCTCAACGGAAGGAAATTAATTAAGCTCTGGAGCTGACATTCCCTTCTGAGCTCGTGCCACCAAACCAGAGATGGCAACATATCACTCTGCAAGAGACCAGACATGGCTGTAGGAGCTGTCTAGACCTGCTGTGATTAAGAAGGAATATTCTGCCTTAACTCCGATTGCATTTTCTTATGTCAGTATTGTAACCTAACTGTAACATGACTAAAATGTCAGAGGGGTTTGGTTTGTTGAAGAAATGAAACCTATTTTGTCTTTATTTTTTGGTTTCCATTATAGTCGATTGGGTGGAGCTACGTCTACAGTCAAGGTGCTTGACAATATGTGTCTTTCCTCCCATAGGCTATAATGCTCAAACACATATTTAGGCACATAAGTACATTTTTTAAATGAAAATTCCTTATGTCAGTCAGTGGTACCCAATGCCCACAATGTGAATGAAACAGAGCATGTGGATTATGTATTCAGAGTTAAAATCCCTATAGTTACTGTACATGCTTCAGAGCCACTTTTCAAAGTGAAATGTCTCTGCCATTTAAAATGGCATTTTTATTTTGTCAAGACACTAAAAGCAATTAGAGGGCAGTGTTGACTGATCACTCGCCAAATTTCAATTTTCAAATCAAAGCTGTTTTGGAGTTAGTATGTGTGAGTTCCCCAAACATTCCTAGTGTCTCTATTTTCATCTTGCATTCATTCAAAATCACTAGTTGTTCCTCCCCCCGCTTCTTACCACTTCTATCCCCCCCTTTTTTTTTAATCTAAGCAATATTTCCTCTAAAGTTGAAAAGACATGACACCCTAGAGCAAACTCTTATGGATAAATGATGAACCCCTTGATAGAATGGTTCTTAATGAAAATAGGGAGGAATCCTTTGCCTTGGAAGCCTGGAGGGGGTGATGTCTGGAGATGGGTGGTGCAACCACTGTTGAAATAATCATAATAATACAAGTTTCAAGATGCTCCCATAGGCAAAATGCAGTCATTAAAGTTTTCACATTATTTGAAGGATCTTCCCATTTTATAAAATAAATAGCACATAAAACATGAAAAATGAACAAGTTGCTTTTCTTGCTGTCACTTAAAAACAAAACAATCAACAACCTTATTAAAACTGTCACATTCTGACTGCCTTATAGATTTTGGCAGGCAGGACTCTCAGAAGCTAATGGGTCATGTATCATCTCTTTGGTGGACTAGAACCATGCTTAGTGAGTGAGTCTGAAAGAACCCTTTAGAATCATGCTGAAAAACTTTCAACTGTCATATGTTGGGTTGCTGAGCCAACATGATCATGAGTTTGAGAGTTTTTATGCAAGAGAGCCAATGGCTAAAACATCAACTTTCAGATAGCTTGAGATCAATATACTTGGACTTAAAAAAAAAAAAAAAAAAATCACATTGTGCTTAAAGTTTGTTGGGTTAAGGAGACATGAGCAGTTTAATATTGGCACTCCCAGCAGGCCAACTTGAATGGATAATCAATGTGGCCAAGAGACCTCAATACTATACAGATTTGTTGTTGTTGTTGTTGTTGTTGTTGTTTAGAATGCAACTCAAAATACTAATTTAGAACATTTTAAGTTCTGAACAACATTCTAGGGGCTGGGACAGATACAAAAGTTAGAAAAGACATGGTCCCTGCCCTCATGGGGATCACAGAGCAGTAGATAAAGTATAGAAACAGATAATTATGTGTATATAACACAGACACTCACACATATGCATTACAGAAATACAAAGCAAAGAACTAGATGATATATTAGAGAATAAATTGTTTTTGACTGTGGTAATCAAGTAAGGCTTTTTGAAGTAGCCTTTTAATTCAGTTTTAAAGGAATTCACCAGAAGAAGGAATAATATGTTAGGGACATCTGAACAAAGATATAGAAGTAAAAAAAAACATAGTATATATTCAAGGATGGAGCATTCTAGTTTAGCTGAAAATTAGAATGAATTAAAGGGAGTAATATTTAGGTAAGATTCAAAAGATATAGTAGCATAAGATTGTGGACGGCCTCAAATGCCAGAAAAAAAGAGACTGCAGTACAGAGTTACTGAAGATTTTTGAGCAAAAGAGTGAGTGAAATCATTGAATGATTTGCAGATAGGAAGCAACCTTAAAGACCAACTAGTAATTTTATAGATCAAAAGACTGAGGCCTGGAAAATCTGTTAAATTGTTTGAGAAAGGTTAGATAAGAAGTTAGTAACCGAGTTTGGATTAAATCCAGATTTCTTCTGTCTAGTATTTCTCATTAAATCAGTAGTCCAAAATTGTGTGTCCAAAGTGATCAGAAAATATTTCTGAACCAATGTTTCTGGTTCATGTCTTCTTAACATGTATTCTGTTTATCCAAGTTACAACTT
Organism: Sminthopsis crassicaudata; assembly: GCF_048593235.1. Lineage (NCBI taxonomy): Eukaryota > Metazoa > Chordata > Mammalia > Dasyuromorphia > Dasyuridae > Sminthopsis > Sminthopsis crassicaudata. The sequence goes on along the minus strand of NC_133618.1, from coordinate 118,968,903 downwards.
TTATTCATGCTATATATTTCCTATATTTATTTATCCCCTTAGATTGAAATATAGACATAATTTCAGTGTTACTTCAATTGCTTCAGAATATCACTATTATAAACATTGCTATACCAGTGTTTATATTTTCTCCAATGGTGCGGTGCTTTTAGTTCTTAGTAGCCAGCTTAAAATAGTTATTATTATGGAACTGAGAATTAAGACCTTAAAATGATAAACATGTCTAGTTAAAAAAATGTTTTTAGTGCTTCAAGGATCTGCCATTTGCAAGTATGGGTACTCCTTTCATGCATTTATACAGATCAGAACCTCTCTATACTTCAATGGATGATCAATGAAATACATCACCCTCTGGCTAACCCGGTGATAAACTTTCCCTACTTGGATAAGCTGGTGCTTGGTTGACAGTCATGAATGTAATCATCAGATCTGTCCTTGAAGCCTTTGCAGGCTTTGGACTTCAAATTACTTTGTACTTTCCTGATTCCAAAGGTTTAAAGAAACTCAGGATCACCTCTCTCAACATCATGATAAAATGGTGACTATAAGTACTTCACCATTCTGTCTGTCCTTTTCTGGATACTTCAACTTATCAATGTCCTTTTTAAATGCTGGTACTTATAACCAAACATATATGGCTCAGAAATGGACTGTTGTATGAAACACTCATTCATCTCATATAAGCATTGTAGACCATTTCCTCAACATTATTCAGATGTTTCTCTCTGTTCAGGGAAGAATTTTTTTTCTCTTACAAATCTAATCATAGTGGTTTGTCTATATGACAATGCAGACATTCAAATGGGATGATCATTCCCATAGTGCCATTGAATATCTCAGATTAAAAACCATGGTTGATCTAATTCATAGAAGCTTAGGTCAAAATAGCAGAAGAGTGAAAAATTCAGTTAATCAGCCAGTTATTTCATTTACATGAAACAAAGCAACTGACCCAAGTAATTTGTCAACATGTAGATGCTTCAATAGAATTGGTTAAAAGTTTTGGTACCTGTAACATTAGACAATATTCAATAAAGCTAAAAACAAAGTGGATTCTAGAATACCTATCTCCCACCTTCATTTTCTTGACATTAGAAAGAATTGAACATATTTAGAAAACTCTCCATTGTTAGAAGCTCAAAAAAGAAAAGAAGAACAGAGTTATGGGCTTTTCTGTAATAGTATGACTCTGGTTAAGTCTTTTAAATTAAATTTTAAATGATTTCAGTCTTTACCTGTAAAATGAGTGGGTTGATCTCAATATCTAATGATCCTTCTGTCTCTATGTTTTTAGATCCTTCCCTTCGTTTAATTTGTATAGTGCCCAAATTCAATATAATTTAATTTAACAAACAATTGTAAAGCAAGACACTTGGGAGAGAAGAGGAAGGAGTGTGTGTACAAATATAATGTAAAAAAGAATAGCCCCTATTCTTAATAAGTTTATAGTCTACTAGATCTCAGACAATAGTTTTCGGAGTACTAAGCCTAGTTTGACATAGATTTCCAGTGAAAATTTTTAATAAGTTTCAGTCCTTGCCCATATCAAGCTACCAAAAACAGCCAAGGCACAACCAGTTGAGTCATTTTGGTCACCTTGGCAATGATAGTGATCTCAAGATCCATGTCAATAAGACCCCTTTTGTTTGTAGATGTGGATAAAATGGCCATGTCAACCTTGTAATTTGGTCATTTTATACACAGTGACTCAGCACAACTAAGTAATTTGTCCAAGATATAAGCAGAATCGTGCCAAAAGCCAAGGATTTTTACTCTCACCCTAAACAACACTTGCCTTTGTCTCTGCTGAAATACATTATAATTAGCATTTCTTCCTGGGAGAGATAGTAAAACAGAATGCAATTAACTGAAAAGAGACAGCAGATTTTATAGGAAAAAATAAAAAGCCTTTAAAGACTAACCAGACAGATGCATATTCAAAGGTAGCAATTTTGAGGTGGGACAGCCCTTCCTTATTTGGTAATAATGTTCTGAATGTCAGTGAGTTTAACCATAGTCTGCACGTACTTGTGAATATACCTTTTGTACACTGCTGTCATGCTTGCTTATAAAATGCTGTTTACTGATTGGAGAGAGTATTTTCCAAGTGTAGCATGCATTTATATATTCATATGCCCACTCCTAGTAGTATTGTATTTTGGTTTACAATTCACTGAGCACCTCCAGCTTCTAGAATCATTTTTACTACCTACAATTTTGGTAAAAATTCAAATTACCCAAATTGGGCAAGTCATATATATTGTATCTTGGTTTTATTCATTGTTGTTCAGTCTTTATCACGTCCAAGTCTTCATGACCTCATGCACCGTACTGTCTATGGGTTTTCTTGGCAAAGATATTCTGGAGTGTTTTGCCATTTCCTTCTCTATTGAACTAACTTTTGTCAGAATACTCCACTGTGACCTGTCCATTTTGAGTAACTCTGTCTGCTATAACTTAAAGTTTTATTGAGCCTATGCAAGTCTCTCTGCCAGGACAAGGTAGCAATCCGGTTTACCCATAATTACAATGGAAATGATAATGTATTTTCCTCACCTCTCCTATAAGAATGCTGCGAATATAAAAGGAGGTGATTATACAGAGAAAGCAGAGGGAGCTGATTAAAACATACAGTGAAGTAAAATAATCTCCTAACACATCTATAACAGAAGAAATTACAAGAGACTGGCCCTTAATTTGGGTTTGTTGGTAGCAAAATCACTATTGGAATCTTGAAAAAAAAACTATGGGCAAAGAACATGTCTAACCTTCTCTTAGCACTTCAATCCATAACTTTCTCTGCCCTGAACACAGGGACTTTCATTCTGCAAACTGTCCAGAAGGAAAAGAAAAGTCCAATCATAGAAAACTGGAGGAAAATGCTTGTGAGTTTGTAATAAAAGATCAAAAACCAATTGTGAAAAAACTGAAAGCAGATGTGGATTGCAAAACTGTATAGCTGGGAGAAGCGAAGCTTGGGGAAAAGAAAAGAAAGAAAATGGGCAATGCTTTTATCTTGTGGTGAAAGTACACCAGCCCAGAGATACACTTGGTTTTATTGAACAGGCAGAAGCAGCTTTAATTTAAAGTTTGCTACACTACCATTCTCACCAATGGGCTCCATTTACTGGTATGATTTTGGCAGTGCCTTGAGGACCACTGTGGATTGATGAATGTCCAGGTGCGTAGCTGAATTCTAGCCATTTGTACACATAGGAAACTAGGAGAATGTTTGTGATTAGGGAAATCATGAAATTTATTTGTTCACACCGTTTTTTCCCCCTTATATGAAATGGAAAACATTAGCTTACCCAAAGCTTGCCTAAATGTTCTATTGGACTTCAGAGTTTTGTGAATATTCTTTATAATTAGAAATAGAACTCCTTTGCTAGTAACATCCATTCTCCCCATCCCATCTTATTCTGTTTAGAGTCAGAGAACCTGTAAAAGGTAATCTGATAGAAGTAAGGGAACTCAGGGTTTTAAAAACATACTCTAGAGAACAAATCTACCACCAAATGAGCTATTTTCCATGTTTAATGTAAACTCAGTCTATTTGAGCTATTCAGAACTAGGTTACTGAGTTGCCATCTGTATCAATCCCATTCCTGGATGTCATGCCCCTGTTAATGAAATCTGGAAGTGAGATTGTAAATGGACCTAGTGAATGGTAGATGTCAGCCATTGCGTGATGGGCAATCATCAATCATCCATTGTCAGTTATTTCTGTCTCAGTGAGTAAGCCTTTATTTAAAGCATAAAGTAAGAATGTTGCCAGACCACAGGAACAAGCCCTGAGCTGTTTGCAGGTGCTGCTATTCACAGCTGCCAATTAAACCCTGACATTTCCATAATGGCCATGAGGCAAAGCATATGCAATTGACATACACATTTTAAAAAAGAAAATCAATCTTAGATTATCAATACTCATGTCTTTATTTTTTTCCCAGGGATCCAATGTCCTACTTGAGAAATGGCTTATTACAAAAATAGGGAAAAAGAAGGAAAGCAGAAAAATTAGGGTGAACCAAATCATCATGGATATATAGAGAATTATTTCTACTAATTAAATTGAAGGGGGACTCTTAACTAAGAATTTCAGTCTCCTGTAAGGGAAATCTTCCTATATAAATCAGAAAATTCTCTCTTTGGGGACTTAGAGTTTTGAAGCATCTCTTTCTCATTTATTATTATTTTTCCAAACTGCCATTTACTCCTCCATTTTCCTTAGCTTGCAGTATGTTTGCCAACCCAATCTTGTGAATATTTTCTGACCATGTAAACATATTCAGTTTTCCTTATTAAAAACACATCAGGAATTACAACTAATAAATTAATATTGTATATGGGTATATATGAGAAGATATATTACCATAAATAAATAATTTCAAAAAACCATATTTCTAGAGAACAATAAGCTGCTCAGGATTGCTTTTTGACATTTTTAGCTAGAAAAATGTAAAATTTTTCTAACAGTTCTCAGCTGTTTGTAGTTATTTCAAGGGTGTGTTCATCTGTAAGTAAATACAGAAAAAGCAAGGCCTGCATTCACCTTTCCAGGGATATTTCATCACTTTCTAATTGCTTTACTCTGTTTTTCTGCCTGTAGCCAGCAAGAAAAAATAAGGTGAAATCCAGGGGCAGGCATGGGTATTTTAACTGTATTATTTTTCTTCATCAGTTCTCATAGAAATGAAGATATTTACAATCATATTAAGCCCATTTAAAGTTGTCTCCTGAAATTATTATGGAAGTCTTATCATTGCTAAAATTATCTTATCAAACAAACAAAAAAAGAATGAAAATCCATTTTTTCAATGTAAGAATATTCCTGTTTTCTATTTTCAGCAGTCATACTTCATTGCTTAATTCTACCCCCCCCCCCCATCTTCTGGACTTTGTTTTTTCTTTTCCTTTCCATCTGGCTGAGCTAACAGAGTTGCTTCCATGTTCTCTGAAATCCCCTATTCCCACTGATTTCAGGGACATCTGTTAGGGAGGGCAGAGTTGACAAACTCGGGGTCTCTTTCAAATAAACTTAGCTGATGGTTCCAGCAGGTGATTCTGTTTCTTCAGGGTGATAATTTTCTTTTCTTTTCTTGCTTTTTGAAGTGGGAGCAAGGATGGGGGAAACAATGATGAGAAAACTGGCATTGTTTTTGAGACCTGAGTAAGCCATCTTTCATTTTAAAAGGAGAGAAATTTTGTCATTATAACCCCTATATAAGATGTATTTCTTTTAACTGAACATTTTTATAACTGAATGTTTTAAAAATAGAAGCTATTATTACAATCTATCTGACATACTGAGTGCTGAAGGTTTGAGAAAATTTTTTTTAAATTGTTACTGTATAGAAGATACAGTAGCATTTGGAAAAGGAAAGGATTATTAGGTCCTAGAGTTTGAGCTAAAAGAAAGTTGAGATATCATCTAGTCCAATTCACTCAGTTTAAGATAAGGGAACTGAGGCAGGTCCCTAGTTAATATCATCTTTTATTCATGTTCATACATTACATAGTAGGTTCTCAATAAATGTTGAACTTAGGATGAGTGACATAAAACAGATCCTGCCATAGAATATATAAATATCATTTATACATATGTATATACATATACATGTATAGGTAGGTATACCTATCTATTTATACTACATATATGTGTGTGTATATACATATTAACACATCAGGGACTTGTGATTTTGCCAGTATAGGAAATTTTTATACATGTCTATTAGACATATATATATATAATATATATTATAATATATAGATATAATTTATATACATTTTTCTCTCTCTCTCTCTCTCTATATATATATATATATATTCAATAATTCAGTTCAATTCAATAAACATTTATTAAGTACCTACTATGTGCCAGGCATTGTGCTAAGCAGTGGGGATACTAAAAGAAATAAAAGACAATACATTGACATACACAAATATGGGCTATAACACTTGCTCATGATACATCATTAAGATGGAAGTGTGATGATCCATATTCACAAACCTATCCATTCATAAAAAAAGCTATTCCTCTTCTTAAATGATGAGATAGGCCTTGCCCAACCAACCAACCAACAGCATCAGTACTCCTTGAAAAAGTGTTGACAACAATGCACAGCAGGTGCCTTTTTATGTAAGCTTAGCAGATTCAGTATACCAAACCATACTCTTAAGGCCTTTCTCTTCTACAAGCACCATCTAATAAAGTCTGTTTTATTATATTAGTTAGTTCACATCAGAAAGATAATCTTACTTCACTGCCATTGTACATTGACAGTCTCAAATACCTCCAAAATCTTGGCAAGGGTCCTCTGTAGATAGATTCTACAGGTGGTTACTTAGCAGCTATAAATTACTCTTGATAGTGTTTGAAACTGAAACTATATTGTTATCAGGATATATTAGTATTAATAAAACAATGGAATCTATGATTCTTTCCACGCATGTGCACATATAACCTGATCCTATTTTACCCACTCTACTTATTAAACTTCCTATTTTAATTTTTTCCTGTTCTTTTGGTATCACAAGCCACCTACATCATCACCTTCAAATATCCCTTTCAGCAGAGGACCTTGCCTCACAGTTCATTGAAAAAAAATGAGGTCATTTATCACAACTACCCTTCCTCTTTCAAGTCTATTTCCATTACCTTCCTTGCTCCTTTCTTAGAGGATGAGATAGAACTTTTTCTGACCAACAAGCTCGCTACTTGAGCCCTTGACCTTCTTCTCCTCCTCTAAGATTGTTGCTGCTGTTCATATTTCATCTTGAAGAGAACCAAAGATATCAGAAGGGCCATGTCTTGACTTTCAAGTGAATTGGATTTAAGTAAAAAAGAGATGTACAAAATCATCAGCGCCACTCTCTCTTCACATCACATGTTCTGAATAAATACTTGTTGACTGATTAGTTGAGCTCATGGTCTTTGATATCCTATTAGACATTTACCATCAATGTTGTCTTTCTTGCTTCTTCAGTTTTCTTGAAATTAGCAGCTTGCTCTTCATAGATTCTTGTGTCTTTTCTCTCTTTCTCTGTATTTATGGCCCTTTAATTCACTTGCCTGCCAGGACGCTCCTTTTGTATTTTGAGAACCTGCATGTTAATGAGCATAGACTCTAAGTCTTGACCTTAGCTTAAGCACCTGCCTTAAGGAAAGCACTGGGCTAGGTGTTGGGGAGGCACAAAAGTCTAAATTAGGCATGTTTTTTTCAAGGAACTCAAAATCTAATGAGAAGAAGATTACTATCTTATTATTATTATGACATGATAAGTGCATTATAGAGAGAAAATGCCAAGTACTATTAAAGTTCTAAGACAGTGCAGTGATTAGAGCACTGGATTTGGAGCCAGGATGATTTGATTAGCTAAGATAATTGCTGGGGACAGGTCATTTAACATTTCTTCTCAGCCTCAGTTTCTTCATCTGCAAAATGGAGACAGTAATCTTTATCTCAGAGCTGTAAGGATCAAATGTGGTGACATGTAAAATGCTCTATAAAAGACTCAAAGATAGCTTTCAGAATATTTCTCAGGAAGAGATATTCCCTCGCCCATTTTTTATATTTATTTTTTGAATCAGTCTTAATATGGCAAGCAATTTATATTTCACTCAATTGTTTTTATCTGTTTCTAACTGGCATCATCATTGGAATTCTTAACTTTGGGATGCTATATTTCAAATATTTTCAAAGCTGAAACACACAAACCCTTTCATTTCCTTTCTGCCTACTTCCAGTCCCATACATGGAAAGCCACATATTATGCAAGAAATTAATCATATCAGAGCAAAGTAGCTACTGAAAAATTGCCAAACACCATAAACATTGGTCAAAATGCAGTCCAACCATTTGCACACAGAATAATTGAAGCTATGGATTCACTGGGGTAACTAGCAACTTTTCATTATGAATTATAAAGCTTTTCAAACATAAAATGATATCTGAGAGGAGTGCATTACCTAAAAGGTTTCGATAAGCAATGAAAGGAGCTTTAAAATATGCAGGAGGGATCAATCATCTAGACGTCTAGCGTTACTTATACTTTGTGGCGTCACACACATTCCTTGATAAACAATGTCCCATAACCTCTGAGCATTCCCATTATTTTCTTCAGCATCCAGACATAAGAAGTGACAAAAATGTCATATGATGTTTTATTTACTGATATAAAACAAGTTCTACTGGAAGTAGGCATTCCACGACAATGGAGGTTTATGAAGCCCATTTCCCGGCACAAAAATGATTCACTTTGTTCAAAGAAGATATAAAGCCTGTTGTCCATGATGAATTTTAATTGAAATGTTACTCACTGAAGGCATTAATTTCTTCCATTTAGGAGTCGACAGACCCTGCTTCCAAGACTGAAGGACAGCTGCATGAACCCTGGAAAGGGGGGAGTTGGGGAGTCCTGTTAAGCTTTTTGACATTTGAAGGGCAGAGACACCTTTCTGTTATTCTGGTCTCACCTGCCAAAATTAACAGTGAACTATCTTTTATCTTCATCATTTTCCCCAATTCTAAAAGAAAACTAGGACAAGGAAGAAAGGGAATGACTCTTGTTTTCCTCTGTCCTGTTAAAAAAAAAAAAAAATGGAAAAAGAGGAAGGGGAAGAATTGTGGAGTGGAATGGAGAAGAGAAATGGTAACAAATAGCTCCCTGCCTGGCATTTACTATGGAGCACTAACTGAGGGCTGGCACTTCATTTCTCACCATTGGAATTTTATTGAAGATAAGATGCTAGATGCAGCAGGGTGGGATATAAAGCAGCCGACAAGATCGGATGCAATTACCAATTCCGTTCTCAGGGACAGAAAAGGCTCCTGGAAAGACTGCTGGGTATGAATGTGTTCTATCGGCATTTCTTAATGCTGGCAAAACTGAGCTCTAAAAGGAAGGGCATGACAAAATGGCTCCCAAAGAGGTTAAAGAAGGAAGACGATTTATGGGAGCACAGTTCCAGGAACTGGTAGTTCCACAAAGGATAAAACTCATTTATAAGCCCTCATGTGATTAAGTAGACAATTTCATTTATTAAGGGTTCCAAGAGAAATTTATTTACACTCACAAAACGGCTTTGGTTCAATATAACAAGCTGGCACTTTTCTCCATACATTACTACTCTCCACATTCTCTTATACTCCAACCAAGCTAGAGTATTTGCCCTCACCATGCACTTTCTCTGGTCTCTGCCTTTGCTTAGGCTGCTCACTAATGTCTGTCCTAGGGAATTCCTACCCATCTTTGAAATGCTACCTCCAAATTCTCCCTGATGCCCTCAATCCCTAATGTCCTTTCTTTAGAGGGGGAGTGTAGTTGAAAGTTTAGATATATATTAGGGTTTCAGTTCCACTCCAGAGAGTTCCTTGCACTGGGGATTTTAAGAGTCTCTTGCAGAGTCCCTCTGAGTCTTAGTTTTTCTTATCTGTAAAATGGGATTAACCTTATCTAAGCTTGAACAAGAATGAAAGTGCTTTGCAAACTTTAAAGTACTGCATACTTGACACGCCCCTGATTTACTTATATGATGTATTATGGTGCATCAATTTATGTATGTGGCACTTTGCAAACTTTAAAGTACTATATACTTGTTATGCCCCTGATTTACTTATATGTTGTATTGTGGTGTGTCAATTTATGTATATGACATATAGCCTCACTAGACTAATTGTAAGCTCCGTGAAGGAAGGATCAATGTATCTAATGTTCTCTCTTCTTCAGAACTTGGAAAACTAATTCAGTCATGGAATTTAATTCAATTAAATATTCTGGTGTGCTGTACATTCAGACCTGGACTTAAGTAGAAGGGAAAAGTGGTTAGAGAGGTAATTTGCATTTTCTTCAAAGAGGAAGAAATAATGGGCACATATTCTTCACAAAATAACTAATCCAGAGAAGAATAAAAGCTCACAGAGGACAAGGACTTGTTTCAGGTTTTATCTTAATATACTCACTGCCTAGTACAATGTGTTATACATAGTATATTTTGTTGAATTGATTTAATAGACATAATGGATGCTCCGTTCCACTCAGCTATAAAAAATAATTAAATCCTGCCTTTACTCAAAGGAATAGAAAAGTATTGATTTCAATAGTCAAAAGAAAATTTCTGAAAGTCCAATCTATTGAAATCACATGAAACCAAAATAGATGTGTAAAAGCATACACAAAATCTCCCTTTTGCCCCCTCCTCTGTCTTTATCAAAGGCAATTAGGTGGAGCCATGAACAGAGCACAGGAGGAGTTAGAAAGACTCCAATTCCTGAATTCAAATGTTCAGACACTAACTAGCTGTGTGACCCTGGACAAATCACTTAACCTTGCGTATCTCAGTTTCCTCATCTATAAAATGAGTGGAAAAGAAAATGGCAAACCACTCCATTATCTATCTTTGCTAAGGAAATCCTAAATGGAATTATGAAGAGTCAGGCACAAGTGAAATGACTGAGCAATATACAACCTCTGCATCTGGAAATGTACTTTACTATTGGTTTTTTTCCCCCATCTACCCTATAGCTTTAGCTTGCAAGAACTGTAAGTCCAACAATATATAAAAGATCATCTGACTGTAACCTGAAAAAGCAACAACCAAATTGCATTGCTCCCTCTGCACTCATGAAGTGCTTTATAATCCTACCTGCCACTGTCCTTAGTGCAGAATTGGGCTTTAGGCAACATTTTCCTCCTGTAAGTAAAACGATTGGACATAATCATCTTCTTTCTTCCCTTCCTCCCTTTCTTCCTCTCTCTTAAAAACAAAACAAAGCAAAACAAAACAAAACACCAACAAGTTGTTTTATATTTAGGCCTCTATTTTCTTCCCAGCTCTTTTCATATAGATATAGTTATGGATACGAATATAAATTATATAGACAACTATAGATATAGAAATAGACAAGCATGCATACATGCCTATGTACAAAGATATTTTACACTATCTGTTTACATAAACAAAGGTAGTTCATCTACATGGAGTTATATGTATATCTCACTCATCCAGAGATAATAAACACAGAGAATAGTTTGGAGTTTGCTTGGGTGATTTTCTTTACGTGTTTTTAACTTACCTAACGGCAAACCTCACTTCATTCTACACTACTCTAATTAATTTGACAGGACTGGAAACTTGTTCTTCCCGTTCACACTTATTATTCATCTCTTCAAAATGCCCTGTAGGGAGGATGAAGCACAATAAAGTCACATTTACCAACTCCCTCAATGCTAAATCTGCCTTTTAGGCTGACTCTGCACAATACTGGCAGGGAGAAGATCTGACTTAAGGGCAGTGAAAGAAAAAATGACATTTTCCAAAGCATTGCCCATTTAAACAAGAAGAACAGGTCTTGAACAAGAAAACTATGTCCTTTTTGTCTTAAGTTGTGCCTGGGCTCCAGGGATTCCAATTTATTTCTTCTGTATCTGAAATCTTCGCTCTAGCCAAAGAAAACGAGTGACCATTTTTGACAAGACAAACAGTTCACACTGGTGTGTGTGTGTCTGACAATTTCATAATAGTTCTTTTCATCTTTCCATCATTTAACTTAAAACACCATCATATTAAGCATGTCAGGTATTTCATGTCAGGTTATTACAAAGAGATACCCATAAATATTCTAATGTTCAAGAGAAAACTTTTAAATTTGGGAATATCCTTAGCAAAATATTTATAAGTAGGCAAAGATTGGGGAGAGGGAATGTTTAAAAGGAAGCTGTGTTCCCTTCCCCCCACCTCTTATTTAATTAAATAATGGGAAACTCCCTCCACCAATGTAGACAATTGATCTATAATTTAGAGAATTGTCTGGGGACATTAAGTGGCTAAATTACTTTCAGAAGATTATAGATTTAGACCTGGAAAGAATCTTAACAATCATGTAGTATATGTGAAGGAATTGTGAACCAAAGATGTTTAGGAGGTCAGATGTCTGAATCACCTGGGTAATAAGTAAGAGAGCTGGAATTTGAATACAGCTCCTGATTCCAGATCCAGGGCTTTTGCCCACTCATGCAACTGGGATTTTGTTCATAGGTTTCCTTGCTCAAATAGGAGTTGCTCTAGACTCTGCACTGTCCCCAGCATCCACCATTATTATACCTCTAGAATGTTAAACACACACATACACACACACACAAAGATCCATTTATTACCCAGTTTAATAGTAGTTCTGTATTCACTATCCCATGCTACTTCTCAAAGTTTGCATAAATGCATAATTTAAAAAATAACTAAATATAATAACTAAGGGTTTTTTTGCATACATCATTGAAATATCTAGAGGATTTCTTATTCTTAATAATACAAAAATACATTTAATAATACAAAGTCTTAATAATACAAAAGTTAAGACTGGTTACTACCTTCTATTTCTATTTCTACTAAAAATTTCTGATGACCAATAATGACCATCATTCTTCTTTATGGCATGTTGTATAAAAGTCTTTGCATGTATGATCACATGTTCCCTCTCCCACACATGTATCCATTTTTGTATTTGTCTATAGTTTCTCTACTCAAGACAACATAGGCTCCACATGTTATAACAGATACATTTATCCATAGCATAGTCCATGAAAGACAGATAATTAAGGAGATTGTTAGATATTTTGACCTGCCTAATCCTTTGTTAATTTTGTGTCCACTCAGAAATATTCTATTCCTTTTTTCTTTGTTACATAAGGAAGATGGTTCGGGGAACTAATTAATCCTTAAAAGAACAGCTGATCTATCTTGTTGTTAGCGATACATTTTTAATTGTTCATTTTAGTCAAGCATCATTTGAACACAAGTCAATTTACAATTTCATTAGAGTACAGAAAAGGCCTGAGGTCTATTCCTGTTTTTTGTTTTGTTTTGTTTTTTAAAGGAAAAAAGTTTCTGGCAAAAATTTATAAAGAATGTTAATCTTCTAATTAATTTTATGTATCAAGAATTAATGTGTGCCATTTGAGCAGAAATCATCTTGCCAAGAAATGCATTTTGTCATACCTTTCCCTGCAGGAAAACCTCTTTACAAGCTTTGTGGCAAAATACCCTGGCAACTAATGACAAGCTTTGAAGCAACATTCACAGGCCATTTGCTTTGATGACATCATGAGCTTTTCCCCCCACCCAACCCCCTACTCCACTCTAGTCCCATTTTAAGTCTAGTACACATGCTGTACTGCCTTTGAAAACTAATCAATACAGTAAGATTTGTCAGGTTGCAGCTGAACAGGATCACATCTTTTAACTCTTTTCTTGGTTGACTTGTTGTACACATTTTTAAGTTAAACCTTATGAAGGGAGTTGGATAAGTTATATTTACCATATACACAGGCGTACTAGTGTGACATGGCTCTTTCTTCCGTATTTTAACATCAAAAGCTCATAATCTGTGTAAGTTAACCTTCCATAAAACTAAAATTATATGGTCATCATACATAATCTGTTGATTGATTACAGCTGTCAAAAAGTCACAAATAGTGAATGTTTACCAGAGTTGCCCCATGAAATTATTACACTCCCCCCACCCAATCAGGAGAAAATAGACAGCTTATGTTCCTAAGTTAGAAGACTAAAAGAGGCAGGGTTTCTTTGTGAGTTTTTGCTCTTTTAAAAATCAATGTTAAAACCTTTAGGCCTGATTTTTCATTTCGATGTCTTTATGTCATGTGCCTCCACCATACCTCGCCTAATTTAATAAGATGCACGCTAAGGAAGTACTTATGTTACTTATCAAGGGTTTCAGATGACACATTATTATTGGACTCAAAAGTCAATATTTGCTAATTATGTTAGTACAGGAACTGTTCCAGGCCTACAATGCTTAAATTGTAAAGATAGTTAACATTAATTAAGCCCCTTCCCCCTTCTCTCAGGCATCTTTCCTCTACCTACATGGAATGGGTATGCTATCCTAAGGAAAGCAAATGGCACAAAAACTACAGGCGGTCTTTAGACCCCTATTTATATCACTGTCCTTAGGGTTTGATCTTGCAATTTGGCCATGGTTTGAGGAACACTAGCATGTTTTGAGAGCAAAGTTCACTGATTTCCTGTAGCTAATCAGAGAAGAATGACCAGTTCTAAATATACGAACATGGAGTCTATTATTTTTTATGTCAAGGCAATGTTGAAATAACATATGGCCTGGTTGTCACCCTTCCTCCCCTTTTTCTTTTAAATATGGTAAATATGGGTAAACTTGAGCCATCTGAAATTTAAAGACTCAGTACCTTTTGCTCAGAACAAGCCTAATGTGGACCCGTGACAGACTATAGGCTTACAACATGACTTCCTGAACTCCTCACCTCTCTGATTTTTATTCTCTGATCAGAGGCAGCTGATTATTCAAAGGGTCCTGTTTGTCTTTAATTTAGACTATAAGACCATGGGGTGGGAATGATTTTTCATGGTTCATTCTGTACAGAATCTAGCACCTTGTTTGGATTGAGTAACAGTGATATGAAAGTGTGAAGTCTTATTCCTATGAAGAAAATTAGCTCAGAGCCTCTCAGGGTAGCAGTTTTGACACAGAGCAGCTGTTAGCTCAGCTCCCTCCAGGGAAAAAAAGCTTATGAATTAACCCAATATGATACCCAGGATATATTTATAGGTAGTTAGTGAAAACAGTAACACTCTGCAAACTGAATATCTCCAACAGGAATCAATATAGTCTTACTAATCCAGTTATAAATGGATTGACTCTGGAGAATGTCCTCAAATACCATATGCAAGCATGTGAACATTCAGAAAGGAAGAGACTAAAACCTTATACAGTCACATTATTTTCTGTTGCTCTCAAATCAGTCCAGAGGAGTTAGGTAAAATACTCTGATGCATATTCTACATAATCAGAATGACACGTTCTATTAATATTCCAATTACTATTGAACTATTAGTCAGTCACTGTTAGCAGTGACTGAATCTAGTGTCTTAGAGCCTCCAAGCAGCAATTTGGTATCCTTGGGTCATCTTTTGTATTCATTCAATTTAAAATCAGACAATTTTCCCTTTAAAGCAGTTTTATTAAACATTATTTTATGCATGGATTTAACATCCTAATTGATTTAGGTGGAATTTCAAAATGAGTTGCAAACTCCTTTGTTCTTTTTTTCCCTCAGTAAAATAGGTCAGTAGCTGTGATCTTATTTATAAATTTAAATGTCAATTTTTAGTATTTTGAATTATTATTAATAATGATAGTTATTCATATTGATAAAAAGCCTGTGTCTATATTTTTAAAAACTAGGAATCAAATCATAAAGTAAAACTAGTCTGGAAAAAGAATTAACTCAATTTTGTGAATATCAATTCTGGCCAACCCAAACTTGGGATGTATTTTTCTACTTTTTTATAAACACAGCTACATACCTGAATAGTTTCTAACTCTAAATTTTCTACTTTTGAAAGTTTGTTATTAACAGGAATTTTTCTTTAACATTATAGATAGAATAAGACTTCATGGATTTTGTCTACATTAGATAAAGTATAATGAGTTAGATTAACAAATTGAGAGGAGACCCTTAGAGCAGGAAGGAGTCTTTGGATATGATACAATACAACATTCTTATTTTACAGATGAAGAAACTGAGACTCAGAGAGTTTAGATAATTAATGGGAATATAGTCTTTCCCCAAGGTCTGAAGCAGAACTGTTAATTGGATTTTTAAAAAGTCTCAAGAAGGGAACAAGATTAAAATTTAACTGAGAAACATTTAACAAAGAAAAAAATAAAATGTAATAAAATATAGATGATGTTAATTTGTGGTTTTTTAAGTTACTTTTCTATTTACATAGGCTTAGAATTAGTCTTGAGGGGTTGACAGGACAAAGTTGTCTAAAACTTTCTAAAGCTCATGAAGCCCTAACATGTGCTACTTATCATGATTATTTGTGGATATTAGTCAGATTTAATAGTATTTAAAAAGAGTATTTACAAATTTGTATAGTCAAAACAGTTGGTACAGAACATTTCTCTCTTATTTTAACATATAATGTCCCCAGCAAATTTACAGAAGCATGCTTGGCAAAGTCCATAGTGCCAAGTCCTGAAGACTCTTTAGTGATTTTAGGGGATTCTTCATCATCCTGTTTGAATTCCTTGAATAGTGCCTTATATTAAATACTTTCAGAAAAAGTTTATGTGGCACAGTTTGTGATCAAAACCAGTAATTAAAATTCTACCATACTTCCTAATACATAGAAATGCAATTTAATAAATATCATTTTACAAAGCCTTCCCCAATCCAAAGTTAAAAAAAAAAAAAAAAAAAGAAAAGAAAAGGAAAAGAGAAGGAAATTAAGGCTTCTTTTGCCCCATGCAAAGCCTAGCTCCCTTCAGTATTCCCTAACTGTGTGGGACTATCTATATGGGGGTTAAGAATCTGGAGCTGACTACTGGAAATCATCTCCTCACCCTTCAGGTGAGAAACCAAATCAATTTCTCTTGGTGCTTGCATAGCAATATGAGTTCACTGGCTCCAGGAGGAGTGGAATTCTTACCCTCTTCCTGTCTCATTGAAGGGATATATGAGGGAAAAATAGAAACTGTAATTATTTTTCAAAATGTTGATGGAATCATCTTCAACCATCTGATTATTAAATATTACATCCTGTTTTTTTGAATATTACAAAGTCTTGAATGTCTATTGAAGGAGAAATCAAATGTAGCAAACTATTAGTTGCATTCCAAATAGTCTCCCTTTCTCCTCTGGCTGATCATACAACCTTTCTCCCTGTCCACTCCAGTGAAATGCTTTACTTACTTATTCTGACTTGCTGCAGAATGTCTGTGTGTTCTACATGAACCTGAAAGGTTGCAAAAACAAAAGTGTATCCTAGGAACTGAAGTTACTGTTCATTCAGTAAGAGCAATTTTCTTCAACAGATGGATAAATTACTTTCAATTTGGCTTGCTATCTTTGATCCATACTCATCAGATACCCACTGTTGGGTTTGCCTTTCCCAAGATATTCCCTTCTTTGTAGTCAAGAAAATTACCCAACAGCTACCTCCATTCTGGAGTCATCTGTATATTATATCAAGTACTACAACTAAACTAGGTTTAATTATTGATTAATTTGAAAAGAAAATCAAAGTTTCTAGATCAGAAGTAAAACTTTGTTACAATGGAGATTTTAGAATACATAGGGATTTTTCTGTAGGCATTAGAGACCTGTGGTCCATTGAATATCAGCCATTCATCCTTTTGGTGAGAAAACAAAATTCTTCCATGATTCCCATTGTAAATAATCCATTCACATGTGGTATAATACAACATTTTTAGATAGCTCTTTCTTCATAAGGTACACCAAAATTTCACCATAGGTATTTTCCCTGGATGTTCAGAAACATTTTCATTTAGTCAGTATATCAAATGGTGCCTGAAGATCTATGGATCTGGACCATTTTAAGAATGATCCAAATAGAGCTGATAACTCACAAGGACAAGGAATTTCTTAAACCTCTTTTCTTTTTTACTATATTCATTCAATTAATATATTTATTATATACCTTTTATAGGCTCATGGATTTCTAGTTGGAAGGTCCCTGGAGGCTATTTAGTTTTATCTAATGATTTTACAAATGAAAAAATTGAGATCAAGGAAAGAGAGAGGTCATTGGGGAATATAAGGATTAAAAAAAAAAAAAAATGAAACAGTCCATACCCTCAAGAAGCTTATATTCTCCATTTTGAAAACATAAGAATTATTTGTAGTTTTCAGAATTCTGTAAGAGCAAAAAGATCATGAGTAATTTCTTTACCTTTGGACTTAGAGGAGGACAGAACTGTTGGAATTCATGTGGTTATTTATTGTACAAGGTACTCCCATCCTCTACTCAGTCATCAAAGTAATCTTCCTAAAGCACAAGTGTGACCATGTCTCCTCTCCCCATTCCATGCCATAAACTCCAATGGGTCCCAATTAGCTCTAGCATCAGATACAAAAATCTCATGTTTGGCTTCTACAGTCACAACCTGACACTCTCCTACCTTTCCAGTCTTTCCACTTTAGTCACCTCTGCATACTCTATGATTCAATGACATTGACCAACCTGCCATTCCTCAAACACAACATTCCACTTCCCAATTTCATTAAATTATACTAACTCTCCCCTATGCTTGGAATGCCATACCTCTCACTTCAATTTCTGTCATCCCTGGCTTTCTTCAAGATAGTATGAATCCCACCTTCTTTAAGAAGCCTTTTATTATAATCCTCCTCCCTCCCAATTAAAACTCTCCCCCTCAGATTATCCTTTGTACATGTAAGTATGTAGTTATTTTCATGCCATCTCCTCCATTGTCCTCTTTAAGGACAATAATCATCTTTTTGTCTTTGAAAAAAAAAATCCCAGATGCTTAGGATAGTGTCTTTTATATAGTGATCATTGAACAAATGCTTGTGATTTATTGTTGTAGTTGATGATGATGATGATGATGATGATGGAACATAATTTCAAAAGGATCAAAAAAATCTTCCTGAGTCTCAATATTCAAATTTTCTAATTTTATCATTCAATAGCATCACCTTACAAACTCTGCCTTGCTAATTTCATTAACTAATGCAACTGAACCTATCCCAACTCCATTAAACGTTCATCTAGTCTCAGAACACTTATGATTGCATAGAAAGCTCTCTTCCTTATTTTTTTCTTCTCCCCTAAGAAGTATTATTAACATGAAGTTGTAACCTCAAGGATTAAAAACTCATACTATAGAATTCCACCTGGTTCATTTTGACGTTAGGTATATGAAGACCATTGTGGAGCATAGTTCCTTTAAAAGCTTTCTGACTCTTAAAAGCCTTAGCAAATAAAATAAAAAAAATTCAAGTCTCAACAGGTTTACATTGTGAATGTTTGTTCAAAATCTGTGACTCACTGGTTGTAGAAGGTGACCTTTTTAGACTCCTGGGTAATGTTCCCTGCATCACTTTGACACTTACTCTAAAACAATTTGCATCAACTCCCAGGTAAAGCTTATTTTTAATAAAGCTGGAGAGATTTAAAAATTAAATAAACACTAAACACTCCTTTTTTCCAAAGGAACTTTCAGTTCACCTTCCTTTCTGATGTATTTAAATATTTAACTGGGAACCAGAAGCTAAAATTCCAGAAAACAATATGAAGAAGAATTTAAAAAAAAAAAAAAAAAAAAAAAAGAATAGTAACTATATCTATTGCTCACCCTTGACCTGAACAAAGCTTTTGATATGGTGTCACATAAAAGATTTGGCCATAGGACCAGGGTAGAGAATTTAATAAAAAGATCTGAGTAGGAGTGAAAAGACACTAGGTGCATATAAATGTTAACTTACATAATTTGAAATATATATATATGTATATATATATATACATATACATATATATGTGTATATATATATATATATATATATATATATATACATATATATATATATATATATATATAATGTGAAGACTGCCACAGAGATTAATTATTTCTTAACATTCATCTGGAGTCATAAGGAGAAAAAAAGAGGCAAATATCAACCAAATAGGCCTAGAGCCTTCCATATGAAAGAAAAGAGAAATTCTTTATTCAGTTTTAAAGTCACCTTGATATATGGGGAACAAAGGTAAAAAGAAGTTCAATAATTCCCATAAAGATCTGAAGTAGTGCATTAGGAAACAATGAAGAATACACCACAAATGAATGGACCTTCAACTCTGTAATATCTTGAACTATTTAACAAGGTGTCATAGAAAGAAAAACTTTTCAGGGCAATCCAATGAAATAAACAGTTAAATAATCTAACACAAAAACTCTTAAATAACAAACAATTATGAGCTGCCTGTGTCACCACTCACTCACAGTGGCAAGCATGAGTCAGAAGAAATTATTTCAGCTCTGTTGAAGAGGAGCCATGTTTGGAATAATGCGTTCAATTCTGGTTGACTTATTACAAATAAGGATATTACAGAAAATGAGGAGTTCCAGCAAAAGACAGCCAAAGTTATTCAATGACTCAAAGAAATTAATTATAGAGAAAGGCTAAAGAAACTAGGTGTGCCTCTGATGACCTCACTGAGGTATGCAAAGCTGACAGGAACTTGAATGATGGGGGCCCTAAGGGCATTTGGGATTTATGACAAATACAGAGAAGGGGTACAAAAGACCTTGAGAGGGTCAAGTCTTAGAAAGAGTTAGGTGGTAAATAGGTTCACAAGAGTTCTTTCCACATTTTCTTGATATTTATCAATACAGGAAAGAAATGATTCTAAGACAATATTAAAATTAATGCAAACATTTAAAATATAGAACAGACCCAAAACTTAAGAGGACAATAAATGTGGGTAGGCATAAACTATAAATCACTTTGGACGGACAGACTAAAAGATTTTACAAAGCATAGACTTCTTTCTTTTGGCTCTGAGTGTCCAGTTTATTTGAGGTAAAAAAACAAAACAAAACAAAATAACAACAACAACAACAACAAAAAACAACAACAAAACAAAACATATAATTTTCTTAACTGGTCTGTCATCACATTATATTTAATTGAATTGGTTTTATTTTTTAAAAATTTGTATTGATGCCTTTTGTGGTTTATACAAGTATTTTTTTCCTAATAGTCCCCTGTCTTCCATGCCTCCATCTATCCCACACTGTACCAATCTCTCATTGTACCATCAAAAAATTTTGAGCAGCAGCATTACCATGACTGATAGTACTTGTGTCAGTCTCCATAGTCCTTTGCTTCTGAGACGAAGGAAGTGTACTTCGATCACTTTTATTTGTTTGTTTGTTAATCTTATGTTTGAATAAAGGAATGGTAGTGGTTCTTTTTGTGGCTTTATTGTAACTTACTATTATCATTCCTGTTCACACAATACATTAATAAATTTGACAAATTTAAAACTTAAGAAACTTAGCAATTCCTTATCACTTTCCAGGTACTAAAGCTCAATTGTAATAAGGTCAAGTTTTATGATTCTCAGGGTCAGTGAGATGCTTAGGCTTCAGTGGGTAAAGAAACTTTGAAAATAAAGTGATATAATGCCCTTAAGCAGTTATTCTTTTTTTTTCCTTCACATTTAATTTATTATAATGACTTTTGCTCTGGGTTCAAAAGAAAAATACAGAAGAATTTCTCTGGGCTTAGTGAGATATGCTTTCAGAAGGTTGTTTTTGTTATAAATACTTTGAGAAGTGTGTGCAAAAAACTGATAACAATGCAGAGGGTGATATGTAGTGGAAACAAAGGTGCTATGATAATTCAGATCAGGGATAAAGTATTCCTGGGGAGTGAGAGTATGAGGCTCATGGAAAGCTTCATGCAGGATGTGGTATTTGAGCCAAATCTTGAAAGATGGCAAACACTTGTCTAGAGCAAAGCTTCTTAAACTGTGGGTCATGACCCCATATGGGATCTTGTAACTAAATGTGGAGATCTTGAATTTTTGATTTATTATCAGTAAATGCTTGATTTGTATACCTGTTTTATGTAACCTATATACTTGGGATCATGCAAAAATTTCTTGGATGAAAAGTGGTAGTGAATAGAAAAAGTTCAAGAAATCCTGTTTTTGAGAAGTATATATGAAACAAATCAGAAGCAGATTGTGAGGTGCTTTAAAGTATATCCCCAGGACCTAGCATGATGCCTTAAATATACCATACACACACACTCTCTCTCTCTCTCTCTCTCTCTCTCTCTCTGTATATATGTATATAGATAGATAGATAGATAGATAGATATAGATATAGATATAGATATAGATGCATAGATAGATAGATATAGATATATATATAGATATAGATATAGTATGTGTATGTATATATACACACACCCCACATATACATTCCCACATATATGTGTTTATATGAGTGTATATTCACATGTATGTATACACATAATATAATGTGTTTTTAAAAATGGTGGATTGAGAAAATATGGTGACTTTAGCTTCCTTTTCCAGAAGATCAGTAACCAGTGATCCAAAATGGGGCTCTTTTTGCCATGGGCACACTGAGAGATTTCAGAAAGATCCAAGTTTTCTGTTTACAGAGTTAATTAAGAATTCTGTCCATTGAAGTCTGACTAGAAGGGAGAAAGGAGGAAGAGGTGGAAATGTTATAGACAATGATTTCTGTCTATAAGCCCATAATACACAAGTCTTGAGACCTATAGATTGACGATGTCAGAAGCCAGGATGCTTAGGTTGGATTAATTGTAATACTCAAAATATATGTCCATGTGATAGTAGGATGATAGTATCATTAGCAGAAATGAGCCATATAAGCTGGACACCACACAATCTCAGAGCTGGGAAGAACCTCGGGGTTTATGGACACCAATACAAAACTGAACAAGAATCCCCATCATGGCAATACCTGATAGCTAGTCTTTGTTTTAGTAGTTGTGTGGAAGGTAGATTGAAGCAGAGATAGACTTGAGGCAGGGAATAAAACAAGGAGGCTACTGTAAAAGTATAAGAGGTGAAGAGAAAAAGAAAATTTGAAATAGGATATAGGAAAATGTCTCTATGTGAAAGGGGAGAAGAAAGGTACAAGAGATATAGAGGTAGAATAGATAAGACATCAATTTATAGGATATGAGAAGTGAGGGAGAAGGAAGAGTAGAAGATGAATCGTTCTTTATTTTCACATTAAAACTTTTCTATCATTAAAAAAATTCTCTCTAATAACTTAGACAATGCAGAGGGTTACTGACTTTTTATTCTGTATGATAGACTAATCATTATATACCATGAGCATAAATGGCAGTTACTAAACTGAAGCGGAAAGACAAATATGGATGTTATGATGATCTTTACCCAATTTCCCCACTCCCCCTTTTCTGTTCTTGTCTTTTTATTTGCTACTAGCTCTAGAGACAAACTCCTCCAAGAGAAATATTGAAGCATATGCCTATGGGGGGTCCTCAATTCTGTAGCTGCCATTCTTTTTCTCACCTCGTTAGCACCTTCTCACCTCATTAGCACCTTGACAAGCACATCCACCTTCCATTCCCTCTTTTTATCAACTTCCTTCTCTTTTTCCTCCACTAGAGTGAAAATTTCCTATACTATCTCAAACTGTAATTCTTGTTTGTGAGGATAAAATGACAAAATATTTATAAAATGCTTAGCATATAGTAGGTGCTTAATGAATGTTTTCTCCTCTTCCCTCTTCTTCCCAAAACACATGACTTCACATAAATCTTTTAAAGAGAAGAATTTTTGTGTATTAGATAGACTACTGAATTTGAGGTCAGAAGAAACCTGTGTTCAAAATCTGTATTCCTCAATCCCTCAAACTATGGTAAGGTCATTTAATCACTCTGGTTTATTTACTTCATTGAAAAATGAAGAATAATACCTATAGTATCAACCTGAAAGGATTATTGTGATGCTGGAATGAAATAATGTATGTAAAATCCTTGTAAACTCTGAAGTACCATTCACTCAGTTATTAGCATTATAGAATAGTGGAGGGACTCAATGTGCTGATAACATTTTTTTCTAGGATTTTTAATATTTTTTTAGAGTCCAGTGAAACCCTGTCCATCTGTGATTCTTGGCTCTTGCTATGTAGCTGGCTGTGCCCTTTTCCTATTACATAATTATTGAATATCATTTTGGCAACTTCTTACTGTAGGTTGGCCCACGAGTCATAGTTTTCTACTCTACTTTCTAATAAAAGTTAAGGGATATTTTTACTAAACATTTAAATATGTTTGGGAATTATCTGTGATTTTAAAAAATTCATCCTTGTTCCTCATAATACTGATAATATATTGGGCATTGTGCCTACCTGCCTATAATTCCAGCAACATGGGGAATTGGATCAACAGATCTCTTGAGCTTGGGAGTCTTGAGCTACAGTGGGCTGTTGATCAAGTGTCTGTACTAAGCTTCCTATCAACATGGTGAGCTTATAGGAGCCAGTAGGTTTGAATTGGTCCAGGTAAGAAAATGCAACAGCTCAAAACTATTGGGTTGATCACAATGAGATTTCTTCATGTGTGGCTGTTATATTTCTGGTCTGGACAAGATGAGGAAACCCATTTAAGAAAAAAGTATATAACAATTGGGATTATAAGAAACTGAATGTTTTCAGTGACGGGTAGGTAATTTTGTGCAAATAAGAGAGAGAGAGAAATGGAGAGACAGAGAGGCAGAGAGAGAGAGACAGTGACAAAGAAACAGTGACAGAGAATAAATCATTAATTGTAGATGAACTAAAAAGTTTTCATCAATAAAAATATTTTTAAAACAGTAAAAAAAAAAACTTTTAAAAAGTGATCTTTGAGACCAGTTAGTTTTTCTGATCTTTAGCTTCCTCATCAGTAAAGTGAAATCTAGTAAACCAGTCAATAACAATAAAATAGTATAATACTTTATGATTTACAAATTGCTTTCATCATAACAATTCTGTAAGATAGATAGTACATGTATTACTAGCTCCATTTTATAGAGAGGAAAACTTAGGTTCAAAGAGGCTGAGTGACTTTGCCATAGTTATACAAATAGTAAATAGTTCAGTCAGGGCACAGGCAAAAGGTTGTTTTTCTTTGTTTTTTGTTTTTTAAACTGAAATCCAGATCTTCTTATTAGAATATAGAAATTAGAATATAAAGGACAGGGGCTATCTTTTTATATTTGTATCCTCAACATCTAATAAATAAATCCTTTCTCTGTCTCTCTGTCTCTCTGTCTTTCTCTCTCACACATTGACTGGTTTATTAAATTTCATATTAATGATGAGGAAACTAAGGATCAGAAAAATTAATTGGTTTCAAAGATGATTTTTAAAAGTTCTTTTCTGTTTTAAAAATATTCTTTATTGATAACTTTTTACTTCATTTACAATTACTAATTTATTCCTCCCCCCTTTTTTTTTGCCTTCACAAAGAGGGGCCATCCCTTATGACAAAGAATAAAAAAAGGAAGAACAGTCAAGCAAAATTGACATATTAAAGAATTCCAACATTATATGCAATGTAGTCCTAAAGTCTTGCAAAGAAGAAGTATGCCTTCACATACCTCTGAAGCCAAACTTTTTTTTAAATTTGAAATATTGTTTCAATTTATTTTTATTATCCTATTTACATCATTGTAGTCATGGTATGTATTATTTTCCTAGTGCTCTTTGCTTTGTTTTGGATCATGTAACATTATCCTACCATTTAAAAAGAGAAGGGTAGGGGGAATGATTGATTGGGTTTCTTGCTCCTAGAAGTAAGCCCCTAGGATAAGGAACTCCAAGACAGTAGAGCTTTCTTCTGAGAACATTCATACCACTTTTCTTGGACCCTTGTGAAAAGCAGTATGTGCTGATTCACTCAGTTCAGTCACAGAAGTAGAGATTAGAGGAAATGGTAACAGGAGACTAGTCTGGTAGGCCAGACTAAAATAAGATAAGAGGGGGTCTAGAATCCCACCAAAAATACCTCTTAAAATACCTAGGAAGCTGATTAAAAGTAAATTCTTTAATGTGGAAGAATGCTGAAGTTGTTTTCCAGACATGGGTTAAACCCATCTTCAAGTAAGGGAGTATAGAGGAATATATGGAAAAAAGACTAAAACTGCCAAAAATTTCCAGAGGAAAAAAATTGAGTTAAAAACCCAAGGCATAAAGAGATGAATGAATAGAAAAGATACTAAAATTAGAAGGGAAGATGAGTAGCAAGACATTGAAGAGATTACAAATGTCCCTAAATAAATATTTCAAGGCAAAGGAAATGAAACCAACATCTGGTGATACATAAAACCTTGTAAATTCCCAA
Organism: Sminthopsis crassicaudata; assembly: GCF_048593235.1. Classification (NCBI taxonomy): domain Eukaryota; kingdom Metazoa; phylum Chordata; class Mammalia; order Dasyuromorphia; family Dasyuridae; genus Sminthopsis; species Sminthopsis crassicaudata. Next base: position 118,943,157 of record NC_133618.1, on the reverse strand, counting down.
GAGTATGTGGAACTACAGCAGGTTCTGGAACAGTTAAAAAGAAAAATCAGAATCTTGAGGGAACTTATAAGTAAAATATTATAGACTTCATGTGCAGCATAAATAATTAGCAAAAAATAGAAAAACTTGAATTCATGGTGGCAAATTCCTTCAAAGAAGCAAAAGAGAGAAAAGACAACAGATTGGAAACATGAGTTTCCTGAAGTAGAGGAAAGCATGAAGAAAAACATAAATAGATAACATTATAATAACACCTGAAAAAATACCTTTGCATAACTTCACATGTGATTTCTTAATTGTAGGTGGGGATAAGGAAGAGAATCTATAATTTTAAGAACAAATGTAAAAAATATTTTTTTTGTTTTTAATGTAACTGGGGGAAATATTAAATAAATGGCTAAATAATTTTTAAAAATAATACCTGATTTTATAAAGCAAAATGTATAGTTTGAAGATAGCATGTCCTCTTGTAGAAGGTGGGATTTGAGCTGAGTTCTGAAGGAAGCCAGTAAAGGTAGGAAGCAGAGAAGAAAAAGAAGAAAAGTATTCCTCCTTTGTTCTAGAAGAGGAAGAATGACATCACAAAGACAATGTCTTGGGTAAGAATTGGATTTAATTGAGGAAGAGCTGAACAAAGTCATCAGCCTCACTATGTCCTCCAGATTCATTAAAGTCTAGTGGCAAGACGGGAGAATATTATAAACATGCTGGACATAAGAGTTCTTTTCAAGGAACAATAAAACCACTGTTTCTGGATCATAACATATATAGAGGGAAGTGAATTGCAAGAAGACTGGAAAGGTAGGAGCAGCACAGGTTATAAAGAACCAAACAGAAGATTTCCTTTTAGAAGTTGGAGGTAATAAAGGCTCACCAGGATAGCAACCTGGGGAAGCCCCAGCAACCAGCACTGTTCTGACCATTGTGGATACTGAGACTAGGAAAGCGTAGGGCTCTAATCCTGCCCTGAGATGACAGATTGGACCTTCAAGATACAAACACCCTGAACTTCAAGGAGAGAAAAGAGGTCTAACTCTGAAGGGTAGAGGTTAGTATAAGAACCAAAGGGATACAGAATAAGACCCAGAAGTCCAGGCTCTGTACCCCAAATCATGGAAAGGGACAGGGACTATCTAGGGCATAAAATCCTCATAGCCACAATTCAGAAATTAAAGCTAAAGAGGTTTTATTCATGTAAATCAAAGAAAATACTAATCAGCATTAATTTTTTTCGAATTCAAAAATCCTCTGTAATAACAACAAATAGAGACTCAGAAGAAAAGCCAGATTTTTTTTTCACTACTTAGAAGAAGTAAAGCAATAGAGTTTTTTTAATCAAATAAAAGATGTGAAGGCAAGATTTGGAAAGAGAAGAAATATCTTAGAAGAACTGATAAGTCTTACCCAAAAGTATTCCCTGAAAATTGGAACAGAACAAACAGAAGTCATTAATTTGATGAGACATCAAGAAATATTAGAACAAAATCAAGAATGAAAAATGAAAGAAAATGTAAGATATCTGATGATAGTAAAATAACTGACCAAGAAAACAATTCTAGGAAAAAGCAATTTAAGAAAAATTGGATTCCCTAAAAACCAAGTTTTTTTTTAAATTGAAATTTTAAATTTTAATTTAAAAATCTATTAGAATCTAAGACAAAGTGGAGATAGAAAAAAAAAATCCAACAATTACCTGAAAGGAACTACAAAAAGAAAAAAAAAAAAAAACACAGGAATATCTTAGATAAAATTCCCCCCAAAAAAATAGAGGGAGGAGTCAAAGGAAAATATTGTAAACAGTCACAAAGAAGTGATTCAAGTACCAATGGATAGTTATAGTCAGGATCTCCCAAAGTCTGGTAGCTTTTACTGTAAATAAGAGGACATCTTATAATAGATATTTTAAAGGGCAAAATACCTGGACATATATTAAGAATAATTAATTTATCTTTGTATTGGTCAACCTGCCATCTGGGGGGGGGAGGAGAGAGGGGGAAGGAGGGGAAAATTAGAACAAAAGGTTTGGCAATTGTCAATGCTGTAAAATTACCCATGCATATATCTGGTAAATAAAAACTATTAAATAAATTAAATAAAGAATAATTTACCCTAAAAAAATAATGTTACCTTGAAAATCTGTCTAATCCTACGGGTGAAATGAATTTTCAATAGAATAGAGGACTTTTCTAGCATTTTCAGCATCTTGCGGAACAGGAATACAGTTTAAGAAACTAGAAAAACAGTATTAAAAAAGAAAATGTATTTGAGCAATTTTGGAAGAGTTATATGATGATAATTATGCTAACATTCTAATGGGGAAAAGGAACAATCACATTAATGTCTTCAAAAGGCATTGAAGGAATCAAATCAGAAAAATAGAGGTCCTGGATTGTAGTAGTTTGGTTCTGAAATAAACAAAGCTAAGAAAAACAATAGGCACACTGACCAGAAAAATGCAAATGGAAAGAACTATAATTAAAAAAAACAAAAATAATAACAAAAATAACTCTTGAAAATAAATGTTACAAATTGTAAAGTATCTTGGCTCTAAACATTAACAATAACTAACATTTATATAGAAATTACTATGTGCCAGTTACTGTGCTAAAAACTTTAAAATTTTCTCATTTGATTCTCACAAAAACTTTGGGAAGTGGATGCTACTTATCCCCTTTTTTACAAAAGAACAAACTGAGATAAACTGAGGTTACGTGATTTGCCAGGATCATACAGCTAGTCTCTGAGGGTGTATTTGAGCTAAATCTTCCTGATATGAGGCCCTTTTCAACATTATAATTTAGGTGCCATTTATCTAGATTAAAAAAAAGAGAGATCCAAGAAAAGTTCATGGGTGTGGAACATTCAATATATTTGATTTTCCAGCAGGATAGCCTAAAAGATCTTTCTTCCGTGGTAATTATAATAATTCCCACTTCCACTAATAAGTGGGGCTTCTAGAGCTAGAACAGCTATATCTTCCCTTTAGGGATAGAGAGATAAGCCTAGTAGGTCAATGGCTATTCCTTAATGGCATTGACTTGGACTCCAATCTGTATGTTTCTTTACTGAGATTATCAATTGAAAATAATTTAGTAGTTTGGTTTTAAAGAAAGGATTATTTATTAAAGTGCTAGAATAATAACAATTGGTACAAAATATACTGCCAATATATGGCACACTCCCACCCTGATACATAGAGAATCCAAGAGAAAGAGTATAAAGTCTAGAGGACACCTATGGCAAATTGTGTAATTCACAGCTAGTTCCTAGCAATGGAAGTGCTTTTTTCCTGGCCACAAGTGTTAAGAATTATCCTTAGGCATTTCAGAGCTTTTCTTCTGAGCTCCTTATTTAGTCATGTATCAATCTTTCCTTGGCTCCTGATGGTACAAGACATAGACTTAAGTAATCTGGAAGTGATTTAGAAAAACAATGAGAAGATGGAAGCATGATTCTGGGACATCAATGGGAAGACAGGAAGATTCAACATCAGTTGGATTCTTTAATACTGGTAATCAAAGGGAAGATGGTTCTTTCTCAGGTGTTCAACTAAAACTCTACATTCACTCTAATTTCTGGAATTTCACCCCTTCTAAACCTGATTGATAATTTATTATAAGCTCCCTGGGGTATCATCAGGTTTTCTCAGCTTAGCCAAACATAATTCTTGTGCAGTGTCATTCTCCTCTCAAGGCCTTTTGGCACTCAGTCTAAGGTTCTTTGATTGATTGCTTCATTGAGACATGCTCTCAACCTTGTTAATGTATCACAACTAAAATGGGTTAGGGTGGTTTTGACCCCATCCTTACAAATGTATTCAGTCTTGCATTTTTTATCTCTTTGCCTCTTTTTGTTTTATTTCATAATTGTGTGTGTGGAATAACTACAGGGAAAATTTGTGACATAAAAACTAAAAATATCTATATAAAATCTAGCTCTTCAAAAAAAAAAAAAAAAAAAAAAAAAAAAAGGTAAGTATCCCAATTAATCTTTCCAAATATCCAGGGATCTTAAGCTTATTTAATATAATGTAGATTACTTAACCTAAAATGAGATAGGGAAATCTTAGGCTAAAGAGGAAAGCTATGCTTAAGAGTAATTATAGAAAATTATATATATAAAACAACTATATAGGACATACAGCTCTGTAGTGATTCTGAAGAAGAAATGAAGTTGTCAGTGGTGAGATGGGGCTTGGTGTGGAACAGAAAACATAAGCTATTTGTTATAAAGCTAAATATAGGCCTTATACTTTCAGAGACAGGCAGAGGAATTTATGCTTCCCTTTTTGGCATGCTTTGTCAACTACTAGTTCCAGAATCCCTTGTGTACAGAGCAGGGAAGGACAATGTACCACATACCTAAGAAAATTATAAGGTCAGTAGAAACTACTCTTTCACTTCGGCTAGAGAATATGAAGGTCTGAAAGTGAGCATGAGTTATTTCTATTGATCTATACATATATTCCGTCTCTGTCTCTGTCTTTGTTTCTTTCTCTCTCTGTCTCTCACTATCTTTCTCTCTCTTTCACAGACACACACATTCATATCATTCATGTTATCTGCCTATAAGTATAAAGCAAACACAAGAACACTTAAAAACTGGCTGTGTATGTGAGAGAAGCCAAGAAGCCAGGGTCACTAACCAATGGTGCAGTTTTCCTAATCCAGCAAGGCCTTGACAACTGGTGCTGAGGAAGAAAAAACCTGTTGCTGGATATGCATCTGAGAGATCCTGATCTAATTCTTTCATTGCAAAAGGACCATCAGTTAAAATCACAGTTACAGAAAGAGGAGAAAACAAGTGTACCAGTCCCACACCACATTGCCTGCCTTATAATTTAGATTAATGAATGATAAAGCTTTAGTTAAGGCAGTGTCTGCTCTCAGGGAACCTTCACTCTAATGAAAGATGACAAATATATGGGAATGATAGCCAGAGAAGGAAGTATCTGGGAGGTAAATAGAATAGTCAGTTGACCCATAGAAGTGATCAATCGATGTGCTTTTTCCAGGAACAATGGGAGTACAGTAGTATTGATTTGGCTCAGGTTGTTCCTGAAACCAGGGCAAGAGATGGAAAGAGGTAAACTTACGGAGGCAAAAATGGATTGAAAGAGGACCATTCCATCATCTCCCCTCATTAGTCCCCTTGTTTGAGCTTCTTAACATTCTGAAAAACTTCTACCTTGAAGTCAAACTCCTAGAGATATTGATAACCAATCTGATTTTATTTTTTAAATTATTAACAACATCCAACCCTGTCCTTATCCAACCCAGAGATTCTGAATCCCTGACTTTCATTTTTCAAACCCCATTCTTTGCCTTACACCTCATTCCCATACCCCTTAACAGCACAATGAGCTGCTATTGTGGCAAGATAATCCTTTTCCAGATCCTTGACTCACAATTCCATTCAACAGCAGGTTCCCAAAACTTTATTCTGCCTCAAACATCCCATACATAGTTTGTCCTGTTTCCGCTGAGATAAGATCTTTGCCTCATTTTTCACTGGAAAAAAAAGAGGCTATTTGCTGAAGGTCTCTTCTGCCCTTATCCTCATCCCATATCACCCTGATATCTTTCCCTTTATTCATCCCTGTCTCTCAAGAAGAGGATCCCTTCTGCTTGCCAAGACAAGCCCTTCTGCATAAACAAGTGATCCTATTCCATCCTTTCTTCTCCAACAGATTGCCTCTCCATCATTCTCACTCTTACTTATCTTCAATCTATCCCTGTCTGCTGGCTGCTTTTTTACTTCCTTACAAAAATGCCTATGTCTCTTCTGACTTCATTCCTTAATCAACACAATTTAGCTTCAGGGCATAAGCTCTAAATTACATAGCCTAATTTGTTGGGACTAGGGACATTTTTCTGGTGATATATTCCAGGTGGAAAGAAGACCCACATTTGTGGCTTAAACTGATGAGTCTAGCCATGTAAAGAGAAGACAAAACTGATTATTTTCCATCTGGCTTCCTGACTTTTGAAGGGGTGAATCACTCCAAAAGGAATCATAGAGTATAGAATGGGAAAAAAAATTACAGGCTATTTAGTGAAATATCTTCATTGTACATATGAAGAAACTGAATCTCAGAAGTGTTAAGTGACTTGCCTTACCAAATGGCAAAGAATTTTTGCCTGGAAATGATGAGTTCTTTCTATTTCACTTTGCTTCCACTGAAGTATCAGCAACTATTTTAGAGGGCAGCTGTTTGCCTTGTGGGCCTGCCTATGCCAAGCCAATACTGATTTTTGAATTTTACAAGACAGTGGACACTGGAGGTAAAAGGCAGATTAAATTGAACCTGCACTGAGTTTCTCTGAATGCTCAGCATTGCCTAAAGCAAAATTCCTTGGCAAAACATTTCATCAATTAGAACAAAAACAAGGAGCAGGAAAGTGCACTTAAACAAGGTGATTTTTCATTCATAAAATCTCTCCTGATCTAATTTCAAAATGGCTTGAGAATAAGAAAGTTGCTGTCCTTGGACAGTCAACATTCCAAAATTCCTCAACTCCAATAAGCATAAGTATCTGAGGAAACATCAATCAATTGATTAATTATTTTCACCCCACCCCCCCCAGTTACATTCAAAACATTTTTTTAACATTTGTTTTTAAAATTAAGAAACAATTTAGAAATCACATGTGAAGTTATGCAAACCGTGTCCATAAAAGTCAAATTGTGAAAGAAAATCTAGATCTCCACCCTTGATGAAAGGTGAAAATAATGAAAATAGAAACCCTTAAGAAAAATTAAGTTAAAAAGAGAGAGAAATAAAGAATGCTTCAATCCATATTCAGAAACAATTAGTTCCTTCTCTAGTTATGGATGATTGTACTCCTAAGAATAACAAAGTCATTTACGGCATCATTCCAGAGCATTGCTATTGTATACAGTATGTTTCACTTTGTTCATGGAGGACTTTCCAGGGCTTTTTTTTTTTTTTTTTTTTCCTGAGAGCATGCTGCTCATCATTTCCCAGAGAATAATAATATTCCATCAAAAATATATACCACTGTTTATTGAGCCATTCCCCAATTGATGGGTACTCACTGAGGAAACTTTAAAAGTATAATTTTCAGAAATTTCAAGTTTTGTTCAGTAGTGATTTAGATGTTTCTAAACTTTAAAATGAATTATTGATAACATATGTCTTTCTTAAAGTCCTACTGTAAAGCCTGATTAGTAGTGGAGTCCTAAAGAGATTTTCTCTTATTTATTCCCTTCCTTCCTTCCTTCCTTCCTTCCTTCCTTCCTTCCTTCCTTCCTTCCTTCCTTCCTTCCTTCCTTCCTTCCTTCCTTCCTTCCTTCCTTCCTTTCCTTCCTTTCCTTCCTTTCTTTCCTTCCTTCCTTCCTTCCTTCCTTCCTTCCTTCCTTCCTTCCTTCCTTCCTTCCTTCCTTCCTTCCTTCCTTCCTTCCTTCCTTCCTTTCTTTCCTTCCTTCCTTCCGTTCCCTTCCCTTTCCTTCTTTCCTTCCTTCCTTCCTTCCGTTCCCTTCCCTTTCCTTCCTTCCTTCCTTTCTTTCCTTTCCTTCCTTCCTTCCTTTCTTCCTTCCTTCCTTCCGTTCCCTTCCCTTTCCTTCCCTTTCCTTCCTTCCTTCCTTCCTTCCTTCCTTCCTTCCTTCCTTCCGTTCCCTTCCCTTTCCTTCCCTTCCCTTCCCTTTCCTTCCCTTTCCTTTCCTTTCCTTCCCTTTCCTTCCTTCCTTTCCTTCCTTCCTTCCTTCCTTCCTTCCTTCCTTCCTTCCTTCCTTCCTTCCTTCCTTCCTTCCTTCCTTCCTTCCTTCCTTCCTTCCTTCCTTCCTTCCTTCCTTCCTTCCTCCTCCTCCTTCATTTTATTCTTTTGTCTATGCATTTAATTTGTTTTGAAATTTATTTTATTTCAATGCACAAACAATTCTTCCTCCTTTCCAACTTTGGACAAGAAAAATAATTCTTGTTTGACAAATATGCATAATCCAGCAAAATTAATTTCCACATTGATCATGTACAAAAAAAAGTATCTGTTTCAATCTTCATTCTGAGTCCATCATTTTTATTAGAAAGTAGGAAGCATGTTTCATACTTAGTCTTCTGGAATTCTGGTTGGTTATTACATTGATTAGAATCTTTAAAATTGTTCATTTTTAAAATGCTGTTAATGTACAATTTTTTCTTTAGCTCTGCTCACTTTACATCAGTTCATATAGTCACAGGTTTCTCTGAAACTTTCCTTTTCATAATTTCTTAAAGAGGAATACAATTCCTTCACATTCATATACCATAAATTGTTCAGCTATTCCCCAAATGATTTGTATTTCCTTAGTTTCCAATTCTTTGCTCTCTCAAAAAGAACAGTTATACATATTTTTGTACATAGTCATTTGTGTGTGTGTATCATTTTAAACTATAGACCTAGTTGTAGTGTCACTATGTAAAAGGATTTAGACAATTTAGAAACTTTTTGTGCAGTTCCAAATTGCATTTCAGAATGGCTGAATCAATTCATAAGTCTTCCAATAATGCATTAATGTACCAGTTTTCCCCACAGCCCTTTCAACATTTTTTTTAAATCAACTGTGCCAATCAAATAGGTGGAACTTTAGAATTGCTTTAATTTTCATTTTTTCAATTACTGGAGATTGGAAACAATTTTTCATAAGACTATAATTGCTTAGATTTCTTTCTTTGAGAACCATCTGTTTATATACTTTGACCATTTATTAATTGGAAAAAGAGATTCTTGTTTTTATAAATTTGGATCAATTTTTAATATGTTTAGACATAAGACCCTTATTAGTGAAACTATTTGCAAAGCTTTTTTCCCTGGTTACCCATTTCCCTTTTAATTTTAGTGGCATTAGTTTTATTTGTGCAAAAACTTTTTAAAAACAAAAAGTATCCATTTTGTGTTATTTTCTATTCCTTGTTTGTTTATTAACTCTTTCTTTATTCATAAATCTGACTAATTTTTTTTACATATTTCTTTTATTTGTTTATTATATCATCCATTATGCCTAGGTAATATATCCATTTAAAGCTTATCTTAATATAAAGGTGTGAGAAGTTGCTCTCTACCCATTTTTCTCTAAGCTGCTTTCCAGTTCCTCCAGCAGTTATTTTCAAATAGTGAGTTCTTGCTCAAATAATTGTAGTTTTGGGGTCCGTCAGACACTAGGCTACCATGTTGTATATTGTGTACCTAATCTGTTCCACTGTAAGTTAATATCAAACTGTGATGATTCTTACTTTGAAATATATTTTATAATCTATTTCTACTATATTTTGCTCTTCCCCATTTTTTCTCATTTTTTACTTTGAGATTCTTGACCTCTAAATGAATTTCATTATATTTTTTGCCTAGTCTAATAAAGTAATTCTCCAGCAGTTAAGTATTACATTGAATAAGTAAATTATTTGGATAGTATTGTTATTTTTATCATATTGGTCCAGCCTACCCATGAACAATTTATCTCAAATTATATAGGTCGGTCTTTATTTATGTTAAAATATTGTATATATATTCAGATAGTTTACATGTGTATTATCAACTAAATTTCCCAATGCTTTATATGTTCTATAATTTTTAAAAGTATAATTTCTCTAGCTCATTCTGCAGAATTGTTCTGGTTAATATGCAGAATTGCTAATGATTTATGTGAACTTGTTTGATATGTTATAATCTTGATGTAATTATTGTTTTAATGAATTTTAATCTCTTCTTTAGAATTCTCTAAGTAATTCATCTTATTTGCAAAGTTATCATTTCATTTCCTCTTTATTTGTTCTTATTCCTTCAATTTCTTTTTCTTGTCTTATTGCTATAACTAGAAATATATATATATATACATATATATGTATACAAATGTGTATATATATATATATATATACATGTACATATGTGTGTATCACTATATCAAAGTATAGTGGTAAAAATGAACATCTTTGCTTTACCTTTAATCATATTGGAAAGGACTTTAATTTGCCTCTGTTACATATAATGCTAACTTATGGTTTTACATAGGTACTACTTATATTAAGTAAATTTGTTATTTATTCCTGTTTTCTAGTTTGATTTTTTTTTTTTTTGCAGGAATAGATATATGTTTTATAAAAGGCATCTTGTGTAAATTTTGGCATAAACATAGCATTTTGTTGTTAATGTTGTTCTTATTGTTAATATGGTTTATTGTGTTTATAGAGGTACTCACTGGCTTAGTAGATAGAGCAATGAGTCAGGATTCAAAAGACCTGAGTTTAAAGCCAGCATTAGATACTTCGTTGATGTATGACCCTGGGCAAGTCACTTAATTTCTGATTGCCTGACAAAATGGATCCATTGGAGAAAAAAATGGCAAACCACTCCAGAATCTTTGCTAAGAGAATACCAAATGGGATCATGAAGTCAGTCATGATTGAATAACTACTTTGTGTTTATAATTTTCCTAATATTAGACAATCAAACATTTCTGTCATAGATTTAATCTTGTCATAGTTTGTAATCTTTGTGACATATTACTGTAGTCACCTTACCAATAATGTATTTAAAAAATTGTATCAAAATTCATCAAGATTATTGGCCTAAAATTTTCTTTGTTTTGTTTTGAATGTCTACTTGATGTATCAAGAACATGTTTTTATTTGTATCATGAAAAAAATTAAATAAAATCTCTTCCTTTCTCACTTTTTCAAATTAGAAATAATTAGAATCAATTATTCTCTAATAGAATTCACTTATAATTCCATCTGATCATTGTCCCCTTCCCCTTCACCTTTTTGGAGCTCATATTAGCTTTGTCAGTTTCTTTTTCTGAGCTTAGTTTGTTTAAATTCTCTATTTCTTTTTCTATTAGTATGGGCATTTTACATTTGGGGAGATAAACATCTATTTTATTTAATTTGTCAGTTTTAGTGGCATATAATTGAGCAAAATAGTTTCTAATAATTTCATAATGTCATTTTTTCATTTTTGAGGCTGGTAAGTTGATTGTCTCATTTAATCCTATTAACTAACGGTTTATCTCTTTTATTTAAAAAATAACTTCTTGTTTTATATTATTGTGTCAATTTTTTGCTTTAAATATTTTCAGTCTCTTCCTTAATGTTTGATATTTTTCAGTGTTTAATTAAGGTATTGAAATTTCTTGATTTTCTCGGGTTTTTTTTTAAAGTTGCATGCTCCATTTAGTGACCTTTTCTTTATCTTTTTTATTCCTGAAAGTGTTTAGGGATATATTTTCCTTTCTACTGTTTCCTCCATATCTTGGTATATTATGTCATTGTGTATGAGAGATATGACTATATATATGTATGTTATGTGTGAATGTGTGTGTGTATATACATATATATATATATTTATAATTTGTTATTTGACTGAACAATTCTTTTAGATTCAGTTATTTAATATTGACTCATTTTTACTCCTTTCCTTGATAGTTCTATATTAAATGTAATATTTAATGCATTGTAGTCTATAAAAGATGTTTAATAAATTTGCTTTTTGGCACTCATTTGTGAGATTTCTATGCCATAGTATATTGTAATGATGTCATACACAACTGAAAAAGATGTTAGCTTTTTTCTATCACCATTCAACAATTATAAAATATCTCTAATATTTAATTTTTCTAAAATTTTATTCAAGTTCTTAGATTTTCTCTTGTTTATTTCTAAAATTAGATTGTGTAGATCTGAAGGGATTGCACTGAGTTATCCCATTATTATAATTTTACTATTACTCCCTATAACTCATTTAGGTTTTTCTTGAAGTATTTACATGCTGTGCATTCAGTGCATATATGTTATGTGTCAATGTGTATCAATGATATTGATATTAATTTTTTTCTGTGACAACTTTCAGAGTAATGCAGTCTTTCTGTTTATCTTTTAATAAAAGGTGAAAAAAATGCAAAATGGAAATCAGTTCTATATGGTTTCTCCCTTCTTTCCATTTCTAATGATCTCTTTCAGATTATTTTCATCAACTCTTGGTATAGATATACTATCTTTGTATGCCTATTTTTATATATTTAAATCTATCTATCTATCTGTCTATCTATCTATCTATCTATCTATCTATCTATCTAGTCTTGCACATAAATACTTATTTATATCTCAGTAGAATGTATGTTCTTTGAGGTCAGAAGGTATTTACTTTTCCTTGTATCTTTAGCACTTCACATGGGTTCTGGGACATAGGAAGTGACATTTAATGGATAGGGAAGTGTTTAAAAAGTACTTGTTGACCAACTTGCTGGTTTCCTTTCACTTTTCAAATGACTGTGGCAGAATGATAGAAAAAAATAAAGAGTACTCAGAATATCAGAATTTTTGTTGTTGTTTTGTCTGACTCTTCATAATCCTTTTTGGGATTTTCTTGGCAAAAATAGGGGAGTAGTTTGCTATTTCCCTTTCCAGATCATTTTACAGATGAGGCAACTGAGGCAGACAAATCTTAAGCACCTTGTCCAGGGTCACATAGCTAGTAAGTGTCTGAGGCCAGATTTTGAACTTAAGTCTTCCTGACTCCAGGCCAAGCACTTTATCCACTGCATCACTTAGCTGTCCTACAGAAGTTTTAGTACCTATGCAAACATTAATATAACTATTGTGGTTTTTAATGTGAGGTCTTTGACTAGTGGGTATAAAACTAGAATAATTAAATTATATCAACCTTGCTATTTTTGTTGTAAATAAAACTGGAAAACAAAGGGAAATTATATCTAAATGGAATGATGAGCCATTGATTCTTTTTAGAGAGGCAAGTAAGGAAGATGGAAAACTTTTACTAGTCTAGTACTCACTCAAAGGCAACATGAAACACAATTTCATGTTCTGTTTGGCATTCAAAGTCCAATCCTGGTGCCCACCTACTTTTTCATTTTTTTAAACACCTTATTCCCCAACATATACTCTTCATTCCAGGGACACAGGCTTCCTGGTTGTTTCTCAAATAAGACTCTCCATTACTCAGCTTTGGGTATTTTCTCTCTCTTTTTCTCCCAAGCCTGGGACACTTTTTCTCCTTCACTATGACTCACCCTGGCTTCCTTCAAATCCCACTAAATTCTCACTTTCTACAGGAAGTCTTCCCCAAGCCTCAAATTTAATTCCAGTGCCTTCTCTCTGTGATTTCCTGTCTATCCTGTATATAATTTGCTTTTTATATATTTGTTTTGATGTTCTTTCTCCTATTATATTGTAAGCTCCTAGAAGGCAAGGATCAACTTTTGCCTTTTTTATACAAAACATAACTTAGTGTCTAGCACATAGTAGGTACTAAATAAATTTTTATTGCTTGATTAGTTGATTGATTGATGCATTTGCTCAAAGACTGGTGTGGAGCTAATTACAATTTATGAGGAAACATCTGTTATAGAGGATGAGAACATAAAGAAATTTTACAAAAAACTCAGTAAAACTTTCCAATGAAATCAACATATATTTTTAATATACACATCAGTAGAAAGTGGACATAGCAGAGAACAATGGAAAATGCAGGGCAAGATGTAGTTGAGGATTGATAAATAAGAAAGGCCAAAGGCTATACAGAAATTTCATGTCTAGTTATATCAGAATTTTTTCAAGAAGCTGGAGTTGGGAGTTGGAAAGCATTGAACAAAGTAATCTATGAAAAACAGCAAGGTAGTGAGAATGAACCGCAGGGAGACTATCTTGGGATGTCTTCTCTTCTCTCTATATACAACTTCACTTGATGATCTCATGAATTCCCATATATTTAATTACCATCTCTGTTCTGATGATTCTCGTCTACCTATTCATCTCCAAATTTTCTACAAACCTCCAATTTTTCATATCCACTTGTCTTTCAGCCATAGAACCAGATGTCCAGGAAACATCCTAAATTCAATATATCCCAAATGACTTATCTTTAAACTTTCTGTCTCCCCCCATCTTCCCTGTTATATAGAGGACAATAACATCCTCTCAGTCCCTCAGACTCACAACCTAGGGGTTGTCTTGTGTTCCTCATTATCTCTGAACCACATACCCAAACTTTTGCCAGGGCCTGTTGATTTCATCTTTGCAACATCTCTAATAGTTCCCTTTCTCTCCTCTGATATTGCTCCATCCCATCCTCATCTCACACCTGGCCTACTGGTAAGTCCTGCTGGTAGGTCTACCTGCCTCAAGTCCCCATCTCCCTCCCTCTCCCCCAATCTATCCTCCATTCAGCCCTAAAGTGATTTTTCTTTAAAGGTACAGATATGATCATGTTATCCTTTACTCAGGAACTGCAATGGCTCCCAATTCAAAGCCCTTCATAACCTAGCTCCCTCCTATCTCTCCTATATTCTTATGGCTTATTACCTGATATGTACTCTGATTCAGTAACACATAGCCTTCTGAATATTCCAGGAATAGAAACTCCATCTCTTGGATCCAGACATTTTCTCTGACTTTCCTCCATACTGGAATGCTCTCCCACCATTGCTCTGCTTCCAGACCTTTCTGGCTACATTCAAAATCTAATTAAAATCCCTCTTCTATACTATACTATACAATCTTGAAGGATTGTTGTAAAGAAAATTCTGTGAAAATTTTATCAAACCATGTCTAAGCTTGCTTATAGCCGTATGATAGATATTCATATTGGTATATAGTTTCTTACCTCTTATCCTTACACTAAGATAAAATTTACTCTGGCAACAAAATTTTCATATACTTTTCTTTCCTTGAAGGAATGGTGTCACTGGCTAATTATCCATTCTACCATCAACAAATCTGTTTTTTTGCACAAAGATTATTCCTTCTTAGGATGAAGCCAGAAATAGAAATATGCCTAGTCATTTTTTCCAAGAGGCTAATTAGTACAATTACTATGAGTCATCATAGCACTTCAGATTAAACAGCTAAACATAACCAATAAACCATTGCCCAAGAGGCATGATAATCCATGGTAATGGTTACGGCTGCAGGCCATAACATTATTTCCAATTGACAAAATTAAAATTTATGGGTTTGAAGATTGTTTTCAATTTAGTCATTTATTATCTTTGTCATGGGAGGAAGTATTAACTTTGCTTGGTGTTTTAGATCTATTTGTCTCTTGTACATATAGTATTTCCAAGTGTTATTTTGCTAGTTCTACTCCCCAAAATGATTTAATTCTACCCCTCCTTACCTCATCACCCCTCTACCAATAAGAACAATCTATAGTTTTTCTGAGTACACGAAAGAGGTTTCCTCTTATACAAAATTTTTTCAAAGACATGATTTTTGTGGCTTGGTAAAATATTAAAATGAAAGGGCATTCTGTCTTCTAGTAAGAAAATTAGTTGCTTTCAATTGCTGCTTTAAAAAATGATTTTGTCCTTAGCATCCTTTTCTGAATTTAGGAATGAATGGCAAGCTCCCTTGTCATTAATAAGCAACTCCTGGGATGTAAGGGAAGTGATATGGAAAGTAAATTAACTCTTTCAGGTTTTTGACTTATATTATTTCAGGGCATTGGAATAATATCATTCATTTTTCACTGGTGATAAAAGAGAAAAAGCATTTCACAAAGTATCACATTTTATGAAGATCACTTTTTGCATCAGCATGACTTCATTAAATGTCAAGGTAGAATTTTTCACCTATCCTTTAGATGTCTCCATAGTTCTCTCTGGATGCAGAAGGTGTTTTTCACCCAGAGTTTATTAGGATTGCTTTGGATCACTGAATTGCTGAGAATAACCAGGTCTATGATAGTTGATCACTCCACAATCTTATGGTTACTATGTACAATATTTTCCTTGTTCTGCTTGCTTCACTCAGCCTCAATTCATGTAAATCTTTTCAAGTTTTTCTAAAATCAGCCTGTTCATCATTTTTATAGAACAATAATATTATATTACTTTCATATACCATAACTTATTCAGCCATTCCTCAATTGATGGAAATCTACTCATTTTCCAATTCTTTGCCACCACAAAAAGAGCTGCTACAAATATTTTTTCACATGTGTCTTTTCCCTTCTTTTTCCCTTCTTTTTATGATGTATTTGGATCCCTTTTCACTCTTAAACATGATTGAAGACTACCTCCAAAGAGTTTTTGTTTATCTGCATTATATGTATCTATAGTTATCATATTAGAAATGAAAGTGTCTTAGTATTATGAAAATAGTTTTGACCCTTGCAGACCTCCTGGAACACATTTTGAGAACTACTACTCTAAATTAATTGTGCAATCAATGATTCCATCTTCTTTCATAGTGCCAAAGTCTAATGTCAATAAATAATATCTAAACTTTCTGAGAATGGGAAGTGGATAGAAATCTACTGATATATAAATATACATACATG
Source organism: Sminthopsis crassicaudata (assembly GCF_048593235.1). Classification (NCBI taxonomy): domain Eukaryota; kingdom Metazoa; phylum Chordata; class Mammalia; order Dasyuromorphia; family Dasyuridae; genus Sminthopsis; species Sminthopsis crassicaudata. The sequence continues at coordinate 118,926,868 of NC_133618.1, read as the reverse complement.
TGTATGTGTGTGTGAAGGAATGGTGTGAGAAATAAAATATACTTGGAACATATGGATCACTGAATTGCTGAGAAGAACCAGGTCTATAATAGTTGATAATATATGTATATATATATATATATATATATATATATATATATATATATGGAAGCATTTTTTGCTATGTAGTTATGATATATTTTTTAAACTTCAAATAAGTCTAAATGTAGCAAATCAGTATACATGAAGGACAGGAAAAAGATTCCTCACTTTTGCTCCTCTTGAAGATGTTAAATTTGGCAACAGACAAGAGTAGTTGAGAGCCAGAGTAATGAAACAAATCTTCAACTTCGGAATAAATCAGAAGCCATAGACCAAGATGGTCTGTATATGTGCAAACAGGGAATCACATTTACATTGAAGTAAATCAGTGACTACGATGCTCACATCAAGAATTATGGCACCAGTACTGAATTGAAGACAAGGGCTTAAGCAAACAGTCATAAATTAAGCTATAATGAAACATGACAAGTCATAATTTAATTTAGAATGTATTTAAGATGGTTGGCACTGTTTGTATAGACCCTTTATTCCTGTGAAATATCTTGGTATATACAATGAAATGTTAGCTTTAGAAAAAGCTACAGTTTGCATATATGTAAATTAATTAATTAAAGTGATATAGAGACTTTACTAGTCAAAAAATCTCCATTGAGGGAAAAGAGGAAAAAGCATACAAGATGTTCTTACCATAAAATACAGCATAAGAAATCTTATTATTTCTAGCTGAACTTATAGTGCAGGTGCATCTCACATCAAAACAGAGCCACATAAAAATTCACATGAACTCAAAAGATAAATGGGGAAAGTAGCAGGTTTCATATACTTAGAAAAAGGACCAAAAAAGGATTTCTGAAAAGAAATAGCAAGTCTCTTTTTTTCTTTCCTTTTCTTTGTTTCTTTCTCAATCATAATTGTACAGGATTTAATATATACTGGTAGTCAAAAGAACTAGGCTTATGGTCAAAATAGATTTCAATTTCTTAAAAAAAAAGTTTTATATTCCTTTTTAGGAATATCTATCACATAAAGTAATTTTCACTCTGCTGACTCTCAGATACAAATTCTGAAGTAAAACCATATCACCATCCCTTCCCAAATATTTCTTTTTAAGATTTGATTCAGTACATAGAAAAACAATGAATTAGTAAAAAACTGAATGCTGCATAATTATACATGAAGAGATGAGAAAAGATACCTTCTCTTCACTGGAGAAGTAGGAAATTATGACTGTAATATTGCCTGTACTAGTGGTCTATAAACTGTTTTGATTATGTGAGCCTGTCAGAAAAAAAATTTTGAAATAGGCACCCTACATATAAATTTTATTATTTATAAATTATATATATATGCATTACTATATTAATAATTTGTACATTATAAGAATTTATTTAAAATGGACATTTTAAAAGGATTAGGAAAATGATGAAATAATATTTGATCCTAAAGCCAATATGGTGCCATTAGAATTTATTGAGTATAATGAATAACATGATGAGAATTTTATTCTAAGAAAATCAGTATGGCTGCTGCGTGTAGGATGAAGGTGACAGAAGAGAATTGAGGCAAGTCTGTTCTAATAGTTCAGGCAAGTTCAGGCAAGAGGTTATATGAGCTTGGATCAGTGTAATGGCTTTGTGAATAGAAAGAAGGGGAAAGAAATATGCAAGTAGAGATGACAAATGATTGTATGTGTTGGTTGAGGAAGAATGAAAAGTCAAAGTTGAGTCTAAGGTTGCAGAACTGAGTGATTTGGAGGATGTGGGGAGTATTAGGGAAATTTAGAAGGAAGAAGAGAGTTCAACAGTAATAGAGAAGTTTAAAAGAAGGAAGAGGGAAAGATGTGATAAGATCTGTGGTATGCTGCAATATATATCTGTGATATGTTGCCAACTCATCCTAGGGAATTTACTTTGTTCTACTCAAAGTAAAAAGGAGCACTATAGAGATCTTATTCATTGATCACTTCAATAAAACATATATGTTTTGAAAGTGAGGAGGTGAAATACTGAGAAGGGATTGAAATTTCTCCAGTGATACCAGTGCAGCTACTACTGAAGGTACCAGGATAATTTTTAGATTATAACTTCCCTGAGGGACCAATATCTGCCAATATCTGTTTCAAAAGTGTTTGTATGTATATTTGGGGTGATGGTAAAAATTTTTGGAGCTTGCCTAGTAAAGGGAAGAAAAAGAGAAAGAGAATATTAGAAAATAAAGGTAGATATTATAGTGTTGGGAACAAATGCCACAACTGGCCATCTTTAGGAAGGTAGGCTGTGACCCATCTTCCCACCTTCTGATTGATTGATTGATCAGGCACTCCTTGGGATCAGGCCATAAATCTCCTTCCTTCCTTCCTTTCTCCCTTCCTTCTTCCCTTCTTTTCTCTCTTTCTCTTTCCCTCCTTCCCTTCCTCCTCTCCCTCTCTTTTTCCCTCTCTCCCTCTCTCCTTTCTTCCCTCCCTCTCTTCCTTCTTCCCTTCTTCTCTCCCTTCTTCCCTCTTTCCCTCCCTTCTTCCTTTCCTCCCTCCCTTCTTTCTTTTCTCCCTGCCTCCCTCCTTTCTTCCTGCCTCTCTCCTTTCCTCCCTCCCTCCCTACTTTCCTCCTTCTCTCCTTCCTTCTTTCCTTCCCTCCTTCCATCTGTTCCTTCCTTTCTTCCATTTTTCCATCCCATCCTTTCCTTCCTTCTTTCTTTCTTTCCATCCTTCTAATTTTTCTTTCTTTTTATTTTTCTCTCATATTTATTTTTTTGTTATAAGAAATGTCTGACTAGGTAGAGAAGGAGGGTGGGATATATTAAGAAATAAAAGTGATGTCAAAACAAAAAGGTTTAATATTAATTATAGTTTTTTAAGGATTTAAAAATAATGAATCTTTTCAATAATGCTTTCAAATAATGGATCCTTTTCTGATTCAGAATTATTAAATTATAAAGTTAAAAAGAACTGCAGGTATCATTTGGGCTATTAATTTCATTTCAGAGATAAACTGAGGTTTAGAGTTTTTAAGTTATTTGCCCAAGGTCAATATCTACCATTAATGACAAAGGTTGGGAGTAGAAATCAGGTCTTACATCTATTTTAGAAATTAAAAATTGTCTTTCTATGGATAAATATTTTATTCTTTAATTTGATTCTTGTGGAACAGGAAATATTTTAGATCATTCTGAAAGTAGCATTCTGATTTGGCAATATTTGTTTAGAATGTTATTACCTACTTTTGTAGAGATTTAGATAGAATCAATAAACTTTGTTAAATAAAATGACAAATTAGAATTGAGTAGAGAAGCCAGAAGAAATATTGCTTGAAGCAATAATAATTCAAGGAATGTTGCTTTGTTGTCTAAGAGATATACAGTGAAAAATGAAAAGTAAATAAAAATAGATACCCACATACAAACTTTCTACTTAATTCAACCCCTTTTAGGAACTTGCAAATAAGCACTTTAAAAGATCCTGTTCTTATTTCTGTAAAAACTTTTGCAAAATTAAAATATTGACATAAATCAATTAATTATGACATTTTCTCCAAATTATTATTGTCATTTATTCCATATTTCAGGAAACAGGTTAAATAAATTCTATACACCAGTTGAAGAGTCAAGCATTTTGCAAAAATATAAACTGAATAATTCAAGACTATACTACCTGACCCCTTATTCTATAAATATAAGAAGGATAAATTTAATGATTCTTATTGTGCAGAATAACAACAACATCAACAATTTGAGGTGGAAAAATATGATGACTTGCTCAAAAGTATATAGCAAATTTTGTGGCAGAAAGAGAAACAAATGCATTAAAACTTTTTCCTTACCTTTAAGCTATAACTGATTAAATAAAAGACCAAAAAAATTCAGCACAATACATGGACATGCTGGCTACAGAACATATTTAAACTATCCAATAACTGATGAAAAATTTTAGCTGATGGAAAAACCAACAGTTCCATCTCAATCAATTAAAAAATGTTGAAAAGCATTATTACAATATGCTCCTGTCCTTAGAATCACTGCCAGAAATTGGCAAAGTAGAATTACCAGAACAAAAAAAACTGAGTCATATAATTGACTAGTCTGGCTATGCCAGTTGCTGTATCCTAACGAACACTATTAAACCATTGAGGAAAATGTCATTGTGATGAAATTTATAGCAGGATTGCAAGGCTGTTGGATTATATGAATGAGCTCCTCTGGGGCAGAATACCATCACAAAGACTAGCAAGCAGGCTGGAGAGCCTGTAAAATGGGATGCTAATCCTGGCTCTGCCATTGCCCTCCACTGTGACTGTCATTTTACTGTGCATAATAAATGACAGCAATTATTATGGCTTGGAATTATAGAGAATCCTTCTGCCCAAGAGATCAAAGCACTAATTCATTCCCCATTCCCAACATACTTATAAGTGTGAGCTTGTGTGCATGCTGCACCCCACCAGACACATACACACTTACATATACAGCTGTTTGTGATCCATTTTCCTATCTGTAAATTGGGGGGAAAAGAAAGGAACTTACCTATGACATAATGAGACACCTTAAAAATAAGAATAAGTTAGTATATTTAATATCCCAACTATATAATCAATATCCTATATTTAGGTTGTGGATGTTCATTTTCCCTTCATTATTCATTTAAAATAGCTATTAGAAAGGAAACAAATAATTAATATTACATGGGTACTCTATGTTATTACTTAGGATTTGGTTTTATTATTTAGTTTCCTATCAAAATAAACTTTGTCTCTTTAAAACTAATTTCCTTACTTTATTTTTATAGTTGCATACACTTTTGCTTCTGTAGTAATTAAGGCGAATAAACATCAATTTATATAATGCTGAAATATTTTCTGTATCTGTCTTAAGTTTTTAATGTTCTCTGCATGATTTAGAAGTCTGACCTTGATCACATAAAGCTAGAGTAGTTAGTTTTCTTTCAGTTAAAGCCTAAATTTTGTGGTATACACATATAAATTTTAGTGCTCTTTTGTTTTTAATTCTATGATTTTAAAGAATGGTAATTATTCCAAGGAAACAGACAAAGATTATAGAGTTTAAAGAGTACATTTCAATGACTATTAAAAATATTATAATGATTAGTTTTATGGGAAAAGTGAACATCCAAAAGATCATTTAAGCCCATAATGAACAGGATCATTTGCATTGAATAGCAAAAGCAAAAGTGGTTGAATTTTTTTTTAAATTTTGAGTGATAATAGGCTAATTAATACTCAGAAGACAAGCAATAACCTTTAGGTAGAAGAGATTTTTACAGAGAAAGGAAGAAGATTAGATAAAAAGTAAGCAATAACAGTAGAATAAAGAGACAATTTTATGAGAATGAGAGGGATACAGAAGTGTCATTAGAGAAGGAGCCAGTATATAGGAGACCATTAGGAATAGAATCAGGGGATTTCATAAAAATGTAGTAAGGAGAGTATACCTAGGAAGATAGGGTGATCAACAATGTCAAGACTGCAGACAGGTGAAGAAGGATGAGGTCACTAGTAAGTGCAGAGAATTGTTTTGGTTGATGAAGAGAAGGGAAGTTAGATTGCAGGAGGTTTAAAAGAGAATAAGAAGGGAGAAAGTAGAAGCACCTAGTGTAGATAGTTGTTTTGTTTTTGTTTGTTTGTTTTTTTTAATATTAGTTGCAAAAAGACTTGGATAGTGACTAACTAGGAAAGATGGAGTAAGTGGGCAGATATGAGTTGTTTGTAGGCAGAAGGGAAGGAGCAAATATATAGAAGGAGAATGAATATTATAGAGAGGAAGGATAATAGGCTGCTCAAGAAGGGAGGAGATGAGATCAAGGGTGTATGTTGAGTAGTTTATCTTGGCAAGAAGGAGGCCTATTCAGTCATTTGGGAGAGAGGAGTGAAGGAGGAAATAGTAGTGGAAAATATCTGGATGGTGTAATACAAAGAAGGAAAAGTGCTTTAATGCATGGTCTCAATTTTTTTTTTTTAATTTGAGTTGAGGTCCTTAGCTGAAGGGGTAAAGAAAGGGGATACTATGAGGACTTGCCGAAAGATATGAATATTTGAATAGGCACTGTGGTGTAACTAATTGAGTAAGTAGGGGCAAAAGAATTGCCTTGCAGCAGCGAAGGATCAATTGAGCTTATGTAACAAATTTTTCATTTATATAGTTTTGTGATTTCTTCTAGATCTGTTTTACAGCATATGAATAGAAATGAGAAAGGTGGATGGCAGGAATAATCCTTTGGTAGGGGTTTTGCAAAGCATGACTGGAAATAGGTGAAGAGGACAAAGATTTGAGTAGAGTGGATAGTATTGATTTGAAATGATTCATAATAGGGTTGAAAAATAGGAAAGTGAGGAAAGTGTGGTCAAATATACAGGTCATAACCTGTGAAAGAACTGATGAGTGGAAAGAATGAGAGAACAATGAAACCTACTACAGCTTCCCTACAAAGTTATGCTTAAGTATAAAAACTCCATTTTCCCCAAAGAGCTATCAAACTGTCCAAATCCTTTGATACAGCAGTGTTTCTATCGGGCTTATATTCCAAAGAAATCATAAAGAAGGGAAAGGGTAAAAATGTTTGTGGCAGCCCTTTTTGTAGTGGCAAGAAATTGGAAATTGAATGGATGCCTATCAGTTGGGTAATGGCTGAATAAGTTATGATACATTAATGTTATATAATATTATTGTTTTATAAGAAACAACAAGCAGGATGATTCCAGAGAGACCTGAAGAGACTTACATGAACTGATGCTAAGTTAAATGAGCAGAACCAAGAGATCACTGTACAAGGCAACAGCAAGTTTATACAATGATCAATTCTGATGAACATAGCTCTTTTCTTTTCTTTTTATTTTATTTTTTAAAAAAATTATTATAGCTTTTTATTTAAAAGATATATGCATGGGTAATTTTTCAGCATTGACCCTTGCAATATCTTCTGTTCCAACTTTTCCCCTCTTTTCCCCCTCCCCCTCCCCTAGATGGTAGGTAGACCAATACATATTAAATATGTTAAAGTATATGTTAAATACAATATATGTATATATATATTTATACAGTTATCTTGCTGCACAAGAAAAATTGAATTTAGAAATAAGGTAAAAATAGCCTAAGGAAAACAAAAATGTAAGCAAACAACAACAGAAAGAGTGAAAATGCTATGCTGTGGTCCACACTCAGTTCCCATAATTCTTTGCTGGGTGTAGCTGATTCTCTTCATTATTGAATGAGTGGAACTGATTTGGTTCATCTCATTGTTAAAGAGAGCCACATCCATCAGAATTGATCATCCTATAGTATTGTTGTTGAAGTATATAATGATCTCCTGGTCCTGCTCATTTCATTCAGCATCAGTTCATGTAAGTCTCTCCAGGCCTTTCTGAAATCATCCTTCTGGTCATTTCTTACAGAACAATAATATTCCATAATATTCATATACCGCAATTTATTCAGCCATTCTCCAATTGATGGGCATCCACTCAGTTTCTAGTTTCTGGCCACTACAAAGAGGGCTGTGTGGATTATTTCTAATAGCTTTTTAGTGAAATCTCTAGGGTTCTCTAAATTTATCTTGATATCATCTACAGAGAGTGATAATTTGGTTTCCTCATTAGCTATTCTAATTCTTTTAATCTCTTTCTCAACTCTTATTGCTGAAGGTAGCATTTCTAATACAATATTGAATAGTAATGGTGATAATGGGCAACCTTGTTTTACTTCTGATCTTATTGGGAATGATTCCAGTTTATCCCCATTACATATGATCCTTACACAGTATTAAATAGATGCTACTGACTATTTTAAGAAAAAGTCCATTTACTCCTGTACTCTCAAGTGTTTTTAATAGGAATGGATGTTGAATTTTATCAAATGCTTTTTCTGCTTTTATTGAGATGATAATATGATTTTTGTTAATTTGGTTATTGATATAGTCAATTATGCTAATAGTTTTCCTAATATTGAACCAGCCCTGCATTCCTGGTATAAATCCTACTTGGTCATGGTATATTATCCTGGGGATGATTTTCTGTAATCTTTTTGCTAACATTTTATTTAAGATTTTTGCATCAATATTCATTAGGGAGATTGGTCTATAATTTTTTTTCTCTGTTTTCAACCTACCTGGTTTAGGTATCAGTATTATGTCTGTGTCATAAAAGGAATTTGGTAGGACTTCTTCAATCCCTATTTTTTCAAATACTTTATATAATATTGGAGTTAATTTTTCTTCAAATGCTTGGTAGAATTCACATATAAATCCATCTGGTTCTGAGGATTTTTTCTTAAGGAGTTGATTAATACCTTGTTCTATTTCTTTTTCTAAAATGGGACTATGTAAGCAATTTACTTCCTCCTCTGTTAACCTGGGCAGCCTATATTTTTGAAGGTAGTCATCTATTTCATTTAGGTTATCAAACTTATTGACATAAAATTGGGCAAAGTAATTCCTAATTATTGCTCTAATTTCCTTTTCATTAGTAGATAATTCTCCCTTTTAATTTTTAAGACTAACAATTTGATTTTCCTCTTTCCTTTTTCTAATCCAACTTACAAAAGGTTTATCTATTTTGTTATTTTTTTCATAAAGCCAATTTTTAGTTTTATTTATTAATTCAATAGTTTTTTTTTTTTACTTTCAATTTTAACTTCTTTTAATTTTAGAATTTCAAGTTTAATATTTTATTGGGGGTTTTTAATTTACTCTTTTTCTAGCTTTTTAAGTGGCAAGCCCAGTTCATTGATCTTCTCTTTCTCTATTTTATTCAACTGAGCCTCTAGAGATATAAAATTTCCCCTTATTACTACTTTGGGTGCATCCCACAAATTTTGGTATGATGTCTCATTGTTTTCATTCTCTTGGGCGAAATTATTAATTGTGTCTATGATTTGCTGGTTCACCCATTCATTCTTTAGGATGAGATTATTTAGTTTCCAATTACTTTTCGGTCTATTTTCCCCTAGCTTTTTGTTGAATGTAGTTTTTATTGCATTATGATCTGAAAAGAATGCATTTATTATTTCTGCCTTTCTGCATTTAATTTTGAGGTCTTTATGAACTAATATATGGTCAATTTTTGTATAAGTTCCATGAAGTGTTGAGAAGAAAGTGTACTCCTTTCTGTCTCTTTTCAGTTTTCTCCAAAGATCTATCATACCTAACTTTTCTAACATTCTATTTATCTCTTTAACTTCTTTCTTATTTGTTTTGTGGTTTGGTTTACCTAATTCTGAGAGTGCAAGCTTGAGATCTCCCACTATTATAGTTTTGCTGTCTGTTTCTTCTGGCAGCTCTCTTCACTTCTCCTTTAGGAAGTTAGATGCTATACCACTTGGTGCATATATGTTTAATATTGATATTGCTTCATTATCTATGCTACCCTTTAGCAAGATATCGTTTCCTTCCTTATCTCTTTTAATTAGATCAATTTTTGCTTTTGCTTGATCTGAGATAAGGATGGCTACCCCTGCTTTTTTGACTTTACTTGAAGCATAATAAATTCTGCTCCACCCTTTTACTTTTCCTCTCTATGTATCACTCTGCTTTAAATGTGTTTATATAAACAACATAGTGTAGGATTCTCACTTTTGATCCTGTCTGCTATCTACTTTCACTTTATGGGAGAATTTATCCCATTCACATTTACAGTTAAAATTATGAATTCTTTTTATTATTATTATTATAGCCTTTTATTTACAAGATATATGCATGGGTAATTTTTCAGCATTGACAGTTGCAAAAGCTTATGTTCCAACTTTTCCCCTCCTTCCCTCCTCCTCCTCTCCTAGATGGCAGATAAACCAATATATGTTAAATACAATATATGTATGGATATATATATATATATATATATATATATATATATATATATATATATATATATATATATATAGTTATTTTGCTGCACAAGAAAAATCAGACTTAGAAATAAGGTGAAAAATAAATTGAAAAGGAAATAAAAAATGCAAGCAGACAAAAACAGAGGGAGTGGAAATGCTATGTTTTGGTTCATACTCATATGTAGTTTGATAACTTAAAAAGTACTAATTCTATATTTCCTGCCATCTTATTATTCCCAGATTATGCTTTTCTTTTTTCTTTCCCCTCTTACCTCCCTCCCCAGTATTAAACTTATGGGTACCATTTGCCTCACACAACTCTCCCTCTTTAGAATCCCTCCCACCTCCTTTAAGTCCTTCCCCCTTTCTTATACCTTTTCCTTATTATTTCTATTGTCCCTTCTAGTTAGCTTATTCTTTTCCTTTTCTCTTTTCCTCTCCCACTTTTTAATGAGGTGAGAGAAGTTTCTCTGTAAACCAAATATGTCTAATACTTTCTTTTTAAGCCAAATCTGATGAGAGTAAGATTCACACAATGTTCCTCCCCCTCCCTTAATTCCCTCAGATATGATCAGCATTTCAGTTCTTTATCTTTTCCAATTCACAAATTCTGTTTCCCTGGGAGTTCTTTACTTTTTCCATTTCATATTTCAGGGAGTTGTTTTCTTTTTCAAATCTTTATTTTAATGAATTATAAGTCTTTTACAAACTCTCTTGCAGAGCTTCTCTTTCCTTTCCCCATTTTTTTTTTCTAGCTCCCTTTAAGATCGTTTTTATTTTTTTCTAGGAGAGCTTTGTGTGATGGGGACCTTTGGGGTTTTGTCTGGAGACTGTCTGCTATTGGTCTCCTCAGGGTTAGAAATCTGCTCTGTGTGGAAGCTATCTAATAGTGAGAACTTGCTTTGCTTTTTTATTCATTAAAAAAACCCCCATGGGGTCTGCTTTAGGGTAAGGAGTTTCCCAGCTTCCTCTACAGAACAGAGACTGACAGCAGTGACTGTCCTGCGAGCAGGCTGTGAAGGACTGCCCTGGGAAGAGAAGCCTTGCTAAGGAATGTGGCTACACTGTGATTGTGCTGAATCACTTCTGGTGCTGGGTGGGTGTGGCCAGGTCCTGTTAAGCTCTGGCGTTACCTTTGGTGTGTGTGCAGCTTCTCTGCTGATCTGCTGCTTTGCAACCAAAGCAGAGCAACCAACCTGTGGTAGATTCCTCCCTGCAAATTCTCCACCAGCAGAGACCGCACCCCTGCCTTGGTTTGCTCAGTGTGCTGGCCTCTGTGTTCTGCTTCCCTGCCTGCACTCTCCTCCTCCTGCCCAATCAGGACAGACCTTTTCTGGCGATTTTCCAGATTATTTTCTGCTGGTAATTTGTTGTACTCCCAGTATTTGTGGATTCTACCAATCAAGCACTGAGGCTGAATTTGGTAATCAGTAGTGAGGGTAGAAGGGGAGCTCTGAATGAAGTGTCTGTTCTCTCCACCATCTTCGAACATAGGTCTTCTCAACAAAGGGATGATTCAGGCCAGTTCCAATGATCATGTGATGAAGAGAGCCATCTGCACCCAGGGAGAGGACTGTGGGAACTGAGTGTGGACCACAACATAGTGTTTTCACTCTTTTTGTTGTTGTTGGCATTTTGTTTTCTTTCTAATTTTTTTCATTTTTGATCTGATTTTTCTTATGCAGAATCATAATTATGGAAATATGCATAGAAGAATTGAACATAGTGAACATATTAACATAGAATGTTAATTCTAAGGGAGGGGGTGGGGGAAAGGGAGGGAAAAATTTAGAACACAAGGTTTTGCAAGGGTGAATGTTGAAAATTATCCATGCATATGTTTTGAAAATAAAAAGCTTTAATAAAAAAAAAAACAAAACTGCATTTTTTCCAAGACCATTTTAGACTAGTGACAGGCCAACCATGTCATTCTGCTTCCTTTTTAATCTTATTAAGCAATTATAATACCCAAAGACTCCAAAACATAGATTTTTTTTTTTCAAATATAGAATGGCTATTTCTTCTGCCACAAAGGAAATGGTTAAAATATATACTTTTTTTTGTTTACATTGACAAATACACATAACATGAAATAATTCCTGATAACTTCTATTATGTTCTCATGGGAATTTGATATTTAAACGAAACAATAGGAAACTTTTCTTTTTAGAGGCAAGTGGGGTTAAGTGATTTGCCCAGGGTCACATAGCTAGTAATTATTAGGTGTCTGAGGTCAGATTTGAACTCAGGTCCTCCTGACTCCAGGACCAGTAGTCTCTCCACTATTCCACCTCGATGCCCCCACTATGGAACTTCTAAGCAGGTATTTCACACTCTTTATCAGCTCATTAAAACATATAAATTTTGGTCAGTCATGTGTGCATGCCTACTTTAGTCTGTGGTCATTTTAAGAAGTTGTGATCTTTTCTTCCAGACCCTGGAGCTCTTCATTTCTTAAATCCTGAATTTAACACCAAACAAACATACATCTCAGGACTACAATTCATTTATCAATGCCTGGGAAAAGAAACAATTGGAAGATGTAGTCATGGACTTGAGAATCAGTCTCAGAGTCATCAAATAATGTAAATATTGAATTGGAAGTACTGATCAAGATAGTATCTAAAAAGAGGAATCCAAACCAACTTTGGTTACAAAGTCTTTGAAGCATGGATCTTAGAGAAGTGAAAGATGGCACCCCAAAGTTTGGCCACTAAAGTGTAAATGCATAAAAATTGAATTTTCATGTATATTCCTTTCCTCACAGATATATTAATTTCTAAATGTAACTACACATGCTTGAAGGAATGCCTCTTAAGGAGAATTGACATTTATGTATGAGGCTGAGGGCAAGGAACATTATAATTTATTTTAAGGATCATTTGGCTATAGAGAATATAATATCCCTGATGAGTTGCTGAATTAAAGCCAGAAATATAGAAGTTTTTGCATCTTCATTACCAAACTAAAGAGAAATACATGTCATTGAGATTATTTGGAAGTAACAAATCACCCCAGTGTTTTTGCCATGGTAAATAATGCCCGTTTATAAAATACAAAATTTTTTGATTTTGGGGTTTTTTGTTGTGTACAACAAAGTCACATAGTGAATAAAGGGAAAAAAAAAAAAAAACAGGATTCAAATTCAGGGCAATTTAGTACTTTCCCTTCAGATTTTGGTTTTGACTTGTTGCCTAACTTTGCTACTACGACTAAGATGCTTTCACACCCTGGAACTTCTCTTAGCATTAGGAATTTTTGTTTGTACCATGCAGATCCCCTCTTCCCATTGGTGAATTTTCTTCCTGAGAGTCTCCATTTTGGAGATTGACCCAGGATGACCATGCTTCCTTCATCTCCTGACTCTACACTCCCCCATCCTATCCCCAACTTTCTGGAATTTGTTACCATGACTCACTTGCTTTGTCATTTTAGATTCTCTTAATTTTTCCTTCTGGAAGCTTCCATTTTGGGAAGAGGAATCAGGTCAGTAGGGCTTCATTCCTCTACCAATTGTTCTTTTGACTCTCTAGATTTCTCTTCCATGCTCTCCTGAGATGACCTTCCCTATCACTTCCTCCTTTTCTCATTGTCTTCTTCCTTTAAAATGTAAGCTCCAAGGGTAGAAACTTCCATTTATATCTAAAGCACTTAGCACAGTGCCTGGCATATAGTCAGCACTTTAAATGCTTATTACCTGCTGGGTCAATACTCTTTCTGCTATACCACTAATACCAAAATCTCACTTTTGATCCCATCAACTGCTTTCTACATTTTAAACCAGATTTCTTCCACTTCTTTTTAATATTTCTATCCATTAGGACTACACGCAACCCCATGAAATCACTGAAATTCTCAGGGACAATGGTACTTGATCCCCAGAAATAAATCTATCATTAAAAGTCTACATCTAAATGCTTCAAAGATTGACAAGTATTTTTCTTATTAACAGCATACTATAGGATTAACCTACCTCTGACTGAAGACACCATAAATCAGAATTACTATTCTTTCTGAAAAGCCTTTCTGGTGAGATGAACATTCTTAAGTGAACCTTCACTCAACCCAAACTCTCTTATCCAACATTAACCAAGATGAGCAATTAAAAAAATATATATATATATATATTGGGGTTGAAATGGGCTCATGATTTAAGCAAAGGGTGAAACTATAAGCAAATTAGGAGAACAAGGGATAGTTTACCTCTCAGATGTGTGGGGAAGGGAGGAATTTATGGCCAAAAAGAACTAGAGAACATTATGAAATGCAAAATAAATAATTTCGATTATACTAAATTAAAAAGGGTTTGTACAAACAAAACCAATGCAGCCAAGATTAGGAGGGAAGCAGAAAGTTGGGGAAAAATATTTATATGCAGTCTTTTTGATAAAGGTCTCATTTCTAAAATATATAATCAACTCATTTATAAGACTATAAGCCATTCCCCAACTGATAAATGGCTAAAGGATATAAACAATTTTCAGATAAAGAAATTAAAGTCATTTCTAGTCATGAAAAAATGTTCTAAATCAATACTGATTAGAGAAATGCAAATTAAAACTCTGAGGTACCACTTCATACCTCTCAGCTTGGCTAAGGTAACAGAAAATAAAGATAAATTTTGGAGGGGAAGTGGGAAAGCTGGGACACTAATGCATTGTTGCTGGTGGTATGAACTGATCCAACCATTCTGGTGAGCATTTTGGAACTATGTCCAAAGGACTATCAAACTGTGCATTCCCTTTGATCCAGATGTGTCCACTGGGCTTGAATACTAAAGAGATCATAAGAAAAATCATAAAAAAAGGGAAAAGGACCCAGATGTGCAAAAATGTTTGTAGCAACCCTTTTTGTAGTGGCAAAGAACTGGAAATTGAGTGGATGCCCATTAGTTGGGGAATGGCTGAATAAGTTACTGATATGTGAATGTAATAGAATATTTTCTTAAGAAAAAATGAGCAGGCAAATTTCAGAAAAGCCTAGAAAAACTTAGATGGAACTGGTGCTCAGTTCTTTAAAGGGGGCTATTGGTAAACATTCCTATATAGCAAGAATTTCCCAACTAAAATTATATTCTTCCTGACCAATCGGAAGGCAATACATGACTACTAAACTTCTTTTCCATTTGTTATTTGGTTTAATTTTTGGCTCAGGACATTTTAATTTTTTTTTTTTTAAAGTAACCACAAAAGGATATAGGTGGTCTTTAATGAATTGCAGTTGCAAGTAGTTTCAGTAGTTTAGCTGATAATATAGTTTGCTGTCTATTGTCCATCTGCAAAAGTGGGCCTGGTCCCATATCCTATTTTCATTATCACATTTTTAGAATATATATATTTTTTTCACAAACCTGTGATGGGGGTAACATTATTTGCCACTTTATATGAAGAATCAGGCTTAAAATGATCTTACAGAGCTGTAGAAAATATAAACCTGCTGTACCAATTTTTTTTTTAAAAGCACCTGAGCAAATAAATATAACTTTTAAGAGGTCCTCCTCATAAAGATCATTCATACATATCATGGAAGATTCTGATGCAACCAAAGAAATACACTGTATAATTTGTGTAGTATGACAAAGTTGAGCCAGAGGCTAGGAAGACTTCATTTAAGTCCTGACACTTAGACTGTGTCATGCAAATCACTTAACCTATTAGGACTCTAGACAATTTAAAACCAGAATACCCAGAGAAGTGCTGTATACTGCATCAAGAGAGGGCACTTCCCCATACCAATAACATAACAATTCTAGTTCCTACTCCTGCTCTAATGAGATAATAACTATAAAAATTAAGGGAAGCAGAAACAGGAAAACACATCATGGACAAAACCTCAGATGGATTAGTCTTTATTGGAGGTTCTTCTGATATTCCTGTCTGAGAATAACTATTTCAACATAATTGCTTTCCTCTATAATCTTATATATTTTATTTTATGCATTTATAAAAGTTCTTTTGAGAAGAGATTCATAGTACTCAGATTGTACTCATAACCAAAAAAGGTTAAGAATGCCTGCTCTGGAGATTAGATAACCCTTCAACAAAACAAATATAAGTTTCTCTGTATTCTGTTTGCAGTATGTATATATAGTGATGCTAGAATACTTTGATAGCTATCATTTTGAAAAAATGACTTTCTTAATCTACTGAACTGTTCAGTTTCTTAAAGGAATAAATTAAAAGTGGAACAATATTTAAGAGATACTGAAACTCAAAAGTATTTCAAGTTTGAAATGGAAAATATTTATTAATTAGTTACAATGGAATTAATTCCTTTATTTCTATCGCCCCCAATACAAGTTGTATAAAAATTTGAGAACTTAATTTTAAAAATTAAGCAAATCAAATACTGAACAAAAAAAAAAATAAATCAGAAAATGAGACCTTTATCATATTGCTAAGACCCAAGTTCTGTAATAGGAAAAAAAGGCTCCTTGAAACTTAATTTCACCTCTCTCAGAGATGATTCTCCACAATCACATTTTTAAAAATAATAATCTGCTAATAAAGTTATAGTACATAATTAAAATGTACATGAACACTTTAAATCTTGCAACCTTTTGGACTTTGCAAAACTTTTATTAACTACTATATGAATATATTTGGGAAGAAAATTTCGTTTACAATTGTAAACATTAAATAATAAAATAGAAGTCTATGCTTTATAAGTCAATATCAAATTTCTCATAGAGAAACCAAAAAACAAACAAGATTGGCCATCAAGGATAGATGTCAAGTCTTTAACAAGTCTTCTCTTTTAAACTGATTTTTCATCCAGAAAATTAAGTATGTGTTGCATTTATAAATGATGTCCGTGTTTTAGACATTCTTCGAACCAGAGCTTCTTGTCTTTTTCTTTGAATTTCTTCTGGGGAATACTTTCTGTTTTTTTCTTCTTCCTCTGCAAATTAAAAAGACTGATTTTAAGTTTTTAAAATTAATTAGGAAAGTGTCCTTTCAAATATTATTATTCTGTACTCAAATCTACCATACTAGCTTACCTAACAAAGGTAAATACAGTTTGAGGAAAAAAGAAAACCAATAGCCATTGTATTGCTATGGTCATCTAATATGGGAATATTCACCAAATTCAAACATTTGACTACCCACTAACTATGGTCAATTCCATCTAATTTCTGGTACTACAATATAAAACAATCTAAATTGGTATTACAAAAGGTGAAAATTCAGCTTTTAACATTAAGCACTTACACATTGTGCACAAAACACTATAATAAATACTGAGATTAAAAAAACAAAACAAAACAGGTACAAGAACTTACAAAAGTCTTGATATTCTCATATTTGGTGATACTACTTTTACAACTTTTTTCTCCTTCAGACTTTCAAATTTAAGCATTCCTTTGCTGCTCAGGAAAGAATTGTTTAGTGTGATTTTTAAGATTAGTTAACTTAATAACTAATCAACTAAAAGATTTTTATACTTTTGACTACTTGTTGCTTACTCAAGGTCAAAGCAATGGGTAAAATTTATAGCATTTTTTTTTTGTATTTTAAAATTTTAATTTTTTAAAATTAATTTTTTTAACATCTTTTCATCACGTCTTTGTATCACTGACAAAGTTTACAAAACTTTACATCACTATCTCTTTTCATCATTTCTGGAGAGAGACAACCCTTGTCTTATTAATATTTAAAGGTTATGATGGACACAATAACATTTTAAAATTAATGCCAGAAAGTATAATTTAAAAAATCTAAAGCTCTTAAAGCAAAACTTAAAACAATGTTTTTAACCGTGTAAAGTATGAATGTATTCATATATAACATACTACACTTAAGGTATATCACTTCAATAACCATGTCTTCAAATAAAGCATACAAGAAAGAAAACCACTCCCATTTATTAACATTCAGCCCTTATAAGGAGACCTTGATGCCAAGTATTTAATTCTGGAAGTTTACCACAATAACATAAAAATACTGTTATTTTATTTTGAGTTAGATCCTGGACAGCTTAGAATACTGGATCAATATAAGTTGGCAGAAATGTAAGTTTTCTATAGAACCAAAATAATTAAATTAGTAAAAATATTTTAGTTTAAGTATTCCTTTTTAATAAAAGACTATCATCCCCAATATAGTCTGTGAACATGCACATCATTGTAACTACTGAGTAAAGCTGTCTACTTCATATATCTTAACTTTACAGAGCAGTAAGCAAAAATCCCAGATATTATCAGCAAGAAAATTTAATTTATACTAACATCTGGGTAATGACATCAGAATTCAATACAAATTAGACCAGTCTTTGGTAGGTAGTTTTGACAATCAGGACTAGGCTTTACCTATTATGTCCATATCCTTTATCGTCAAATTCCGCTCCCTTTAAAAGATCAGCATGATCATCATAATTAGAATGACTCAATGACAATTAACAATCACAAAAAGAAATTTTAAGAAAAACAGAATTAAAAAAAAAAGTTATAGTTAACTTTAATCATTCATATTTGTAATATTAACAGGGATGGTTGATTAATCCAAAATTGCAAACAATTAAATAAATTATTAACATTTGATTTTGGAACTAATTTCCAACAAAAGTTCAAGAATTTTTTTTTAGCATTTCCATGCCATCTCATCTTAGTCTTTATTTTTAATTTTAAGTTCCTATAATATATTATCAGGAAAGTACATCATCTCAAAGTTTACTGCAAAGCACTAGAGAAATGCCTTTAAACTCTAATAATGCAAGGCCAATCAAAAAAGCAATTATTTTTGAAAAGTGTATTAAGAGAAAATTGAGGCTTGAGAGATTGTTCTAGGACAACATAGGTAATAAGTGGTAGATCTAAAACTGAAATGCAGGCTCTCTAACTTCAATTTTAGTGTTTTTCCCATGGTACCATGTCCTAAGTAGGTAAATCCCTGTGAATTTCCTGAGGTACAAAGAGGTTAACTGACTTCCCTAAGATCACAAAGCTAGTGATGGGAATCTGAATGAAAGTTTTAAAGGAGAAAATTTTCTAATACAATTTGTCTTTGTAGAAAACATGCTTTCTCTCTGCTACATAGAATTAATTATAACCAGATGATTGAATTATAGTTAAAAATCTCTCATACCCTCACCTCTATTCCAGGCAAAAGTGTAACAGATACAATCTAAGACAAAATTCTTAATATAATTTTTTGTACATACCTTTTGTAGGTAGTTCACAGGATTCAGAAAACTGTCTCTTCAAAAGTTGTCGTGGCATAGTCTCTCCAAGTAAAGAATTTACAAACTTAGTTTTGCTTTTCTCTGAATGCTGTAAAATTTTGGTGTCAGATAGGCTTCTTGATGGTATACTGTGACTGAGATGAGGAAAAGTGTGAGGATTTTTAATCTTTGTGAAAGAGTAACCAGAGGATGTTGGAATGGATGTTTTGTTAACATGATGAGTCTCAGTTGTCACTATGCTATGAGAAAGAATCTGATTGTGTAAATTTCTTGAAGAAGCAGTACCTGTATATTTGTGGTCTGAACTAATTGCCAAACTTAAATTTCCTGTAAGAATTGAGGACTTGTTCACTCCTACTGCTACATTAGAATTATCCCAAGAAGCATGTTGATTATTGTTCTGATGATTTGGGTACTTATAGTCTTTACTCAGATTTTTAGTATCTGTAGAATGTGTAGAACTTCCATAATTTTTACCTTCTTTACATGTTAACTTGCCTGTTTCTGTAACTTCTTTCACTGATGTTCCATGTGCAGAAAAATCACCTCTATTCAAATGTTTAGATTGCAATGAGTGGTATTCTTTTTCAGATATAGCTGTATTATTAGTTTCCATCCTCAAATAGGAATTATAATTGACCTTTTGCTGATTTTCAGATCCTTGGTTGTCTTTTTTCAAGTCTTGTTGCTGCGTCAGCTTTTCTACATGGTCACATGCTTGGTAAAGCAAATCATCATCATCATCTGCATTCCAAGACTTCTCTAATTCATGACATGCTTCAATAACTTCACTAGCAAGTTTCGGATCATTCCAGTCATCAAATAAGGAGCACTGCTTTGAAGCATCTTTGTTATTTAAGTTACAAATATTGGTTTCATTAGATATTCTTAAAGAATTATTAGGATTTGTTTTAGTAGGCACATTAAATGACTGATAATAGTTAGGTGGATTTTCACTATCTCCCCTGATTTGTGATTGAAGATTAGTATGCCTTCTGCCCAAAGTAGACTCCTTTGCAGAAACTTGTATATTTGATCCAAATTTAGGGTAAATAACTTCCTTCACCTTTTGAATATTAGATGTAACTAAAAGCTCAGGATAACTAGGAATTTTGGTGGGAAAACTTGTCTTACTGAAATTTTTCTCATATTTCACTTTATTCTCAGTAGGTATCAATTCCATGGGCTCATTATTTGATTTCAAAGGAAATAGAGCTTTTGTAGGATCAAGGACATTTTTGTTGTTTGTCTCCGAAGGAAGACCTTGTAAATTTTTTGCAACATTTTTACCAATAGTCAAATCTCCATTCATTCCTACTGTAGATTCATCACTTTTACTGGCAGAAAGCATGCAAATGTCTTTTTGAATAGTTGGCTGAGAAGTATCAGTAATTAAAAGTTCAGGAGCTTGAGAAATTTGCATAACAAAAGAATCATCAGTTACCATGTGTTCCCAGTCATCATCATCATCAAAATCCATGCCAGTATC
Source organism: Sminthopsis crassicaudata (assembly GCF_048593235.1). Lineage (NCBI taxonomy): Eukaryota > Metazoa > Chordata > Mammalia > Dasyuromorphia > Dasyuridae > Sminthopsis > Sminthopsis crassicaudata. Next base: position 118,906,332 of record NC_133618.1, on the reverse strand, counting down.
TATTTCCCCAGGCTTAGTGAGAATCTCTGACTTTGCAATAGAGCAAGTTGCCATCACAAGTGAGTCTGGTGCAGAAGTAACTGCCACTGAGGTCAGATTTTGCTGGCATGAAATTTTACTTCCTAGTTTCTCAGTAACCACAGTCTCAGTAGAATTGTCTATCTCCTCTTTCAAAATGTTATCCTTGTCGCAGATATTATGACTGGTAGTAAAAGAAGCATTTGACAGACCTTGGCTTAACTGTCCACTACATTTCTGAGTAGAACCATCAAAAAGAGCAGTAAGAGCTGCTTCAGCATTTGGGTCAAAATTAGTCAGACTACTATTTTTATAATGTTCATCCTTAGATATATTGGAGTTCCCTTTTACTGTCATAGCAATATTTACTTCAGGAACTTCATCAGAGATTGACTGAAGGGTATGTATTTGTGCTTCATCTTTATAATTATTTAAAGTCTCTGCTTCTGAAAGTGTTTGGACAGAATCGTAAGTCTCACTGTCTTGTTCTTGCCTTATATCTAGTTCCACCATGTTTTTATCAAATTGTTTAGCCAATTTTATAAGTTCTTCTTCACTACTTTGTGCTTTAAACCTGCAAGATAATCATAAACAAAAATTCAGATACTTTAAAGAATTTATATAGTGGAAATATAGCTTCTTAAAATTACTCTGAAGTTGAATATTTTAGTACAGCTTAAACATCTCAATATCTTACAACTAAATTTAAACCTAAAATATATTAATACCTAAGATATTTTTATATCATTGACTATTTTTATTATGATCACTTTCTTTTTTCTTCTCAATAGTATTTTATTTTTCAAATACATGTAAAGATGGTTTTCAACATTCAATTTTTAAAAAGATTTTTTGTTAGAATTTTTTCCTCTGTTCCTCAATACCCCTTGCCAAGACACGGCAATCCAATATGTTACACATGTACTATCCTTTTAAACAGATTTCCATTATTTGTCATGTTTGCAAGAAAAATCAGACCAAAAAGGAGAAAAAAAAACACAAGAAAGATGTGGATGGCATTTTCCATCCCAAATCTATTGAAAATGTCTTAAATCACTGTTGAAAAGTTTATCATAGCTGATGACCACATAATCTTGGGTTACCATGTACATTCTCTTGATTCTGCTTGCTTCGCTCAGTGTCAGTCATAGAAGTCTTTTCAGGCTTTTCTGAAATCACCTTTTTATCATTTCTTACAGAACAATAACCATAATTTATTCAGCCATTCCCCAAATGATTGGCATTCACTCAATTTCCAAGTCCTTGCCACTACACATTTTTGCACATATGGGTCCTTTCCTCTTTTATGTGAAAAACATATTTTCAATAATTATCCAGTTCCTATCAGCTTAGAAAAACAAAACAAAGAACTTACTTTATATAGTTAGATCTCGTTCTAGATTTTATTTTTATTATACCAGGAGTACATGGAATTGCACCTTCACCGATCCACATGTCTAGAAGAGAGTCCGTTGTTGGTTTTTCACCCTTGAAAATTAAGATTCACAAATGCTTACAATGACTAATATCCCAACAACATTTGAATTACATATATTTTCAATTTTGCATATTGAGATGACAATGAATTCCCTAGAAATATGAAATAAAGGTGACATAAGAAATGTTCAAAAGGAAAGGTGAAAAATAACATATAGAATATTTTATAAAATCAATCTCAAACATAATTTGTAACTTAAGTCTTCCTCTCTGTGTTACTATATTTCTAACAAGAAGGCACTGCAATGGCTACTGAAGGGAATAACTCCCCATGCTCTAAGAGCTCTAACCTGCTTTGTTTTCCAAACTGGGCCAACTAATTCTTCTTTAGGCAGTCTGGAAGCATCCATTCATGGAGGGCTAACCATAATGGTGTCAAACTTAGTATGGACACCCAATCTGTTTTGCCATATTCTAGCTCAGAACTCCCAAACTCAAGTGATCCACAAATTTTGTTCTCCCTATTAAAAGGAATTATATTACATACCACAATAACCTGCTGAAATTATTTCATTATGAGTTTTTCTATTTTAAATGGAAAAAGTAAAGTAGTAGTAAAATGTATGAAGGGTACTGAATTAGAAGTTAGGAATTGTGAGTTCTTGTCTCAGCTTTGCCAACAACTTGCCATGTGTTTTTAAAACAGTTGGTTTGTTTCATGCAACTGAAATATTTCATAACCTTTGAAATAAAAATTGTGTTTAAACAGGAACTATAAATACAAAATACGAGTATTTTGTGTCAACTAATGATACATGTTAATTATTTGTCTCCATGCATTTAATTTACAGGTATCAATTGAAGAGAAGGGGCAAATTAAGTATTTAACTCACAAGCATATTGTTTTTTTCTAAAAATGCTTCCTGAGCACTCGTTGACATTCTGTCAATAATTTTGGATGCGTTAACTGGTAAAGTTCTTTTTAAAAACAAGAGTTATTATTACCGAGAGGATATTAGGAAAGGTTCAAGTAGAATAGGTAGAAGGGTAGCAAATGTCATTTTTAATTAACTTCAAAATTGGCTTACAGCTAGCCATGGAATCTAGTATGTTTCTAGAGGGTAGTATTACTATATCAATTCTGAAAAGAGCCGGGGAGGTAGTCTTGGCAATAATTAGCTATTGAAAATGGGCCAACATTGTGTAGATTATCGATTCTAAAATTATAATCATACAAGGAGAGCAATAAGGTAAAGAAAAACAGTTCTAAAAGACTTAAGAACTTAAAGTAAGGACCAACCATATCACCAGAGGAAATATAATGAAGCACAATGCCTAACTCCTGAAAGAAAGGTGATAACATATTGTGAAGGGACATGACCAATGTGTGTGTCTGTGTGTACACACACACACACACACACACACACACACACACACACACACACACACACACGAGTTTTGTTTGACAATGATTATTTTGTTACCAGTTTGGGTCCTTTCTTTTTTGGGAGTAACAGGAGGATAAGGAGAACTTTCTCTTGAGTTTTTAATAGGAGAAAAGGGTCCATCCAATAGTGATAGACCCAAAAGGTCATTGAAACTTTCTGAAAAAATGCACAGAAGAGACCGAAAAAAATTTCAAAAGCACAGATAGCTTTGAAAGTAATATACGGAATTTATTATTCATTTTTAAAAAATGGAACTGAAATTTCTCCTCCCCCCCTTTTTTTTGCTGAGGCAATTGGGGTTAAGTGACTTGCCCAGAGTCTCACAGCTAGAAAGTGTCTGAGGCCAGATTTGAGGAACTGAAAATTTACTAGACAATTATCATTTTATGTTTTACTAAATACATGAAAAGTTCTTTTTTTTGGTATTTAAGTTCATAAATTTAAAAATCACAAAAAAAATAAAATAAATTGAAATTTAAAAAGGAAAAATCCATACTGCTGCCATTTCTTTATACTTTCAGGTCTATTTAGGTAAGGTGACCAAATTTTATTTGGATATCTATCAATGTTTAGACTGTCCAAAAAACATTTTACTGTACTTTGTTTCGGGTAAAAAATACACATTTAACAAAGATCTTTTCTATTGACTTATAGAAAAAGTGACAATATAGCAAAAATGTTATTTAAGTAATAAACTATTTGTAAAATTAATTTCTAAGACAAATAAAGGATGCAGAGCTAGCATAAGAACGTTTGTCACAATAGTAACATGAACCATGGGGAGAAAAGAGAAACACAATTTTAGTAAAAATTGTTTGATTCGGTTGAGTACGGATTTGGTGTAGACAGACTTTCAAATTTTTAGATGAAATTTTTCCTGTATTATCAACAACTTGAAAAACATGGCAATCAACTTAAAAAACCAGAGGGATCTTGACAATGTTTATATAAACTAACCTATGCTAATCACAGAATTTCATAGTGGGGCCCACAAAGGTCATTTAGTTCAACTGGTAGCAAAATAAGAATCCTAAAACATTTCTTACAAGTTGAGCAAATAACACAGATCTACCATGTAGCAGTGTTTCGAGCCATTATTTTAAAGTGAAGAAAAAGGTATGCAGATGAAAACATTATTTGTATGAAGGGCAACATAATGTTGGGAAACCTTTCCCTACTTTTTAATAACTGTATATAGTGTTTTAGGGTTTACAAAGGCCCTTGTTCACAACAGTCTCTTTCGGTGAGAGTACAAGAATGATACCCATTAGTGACTTGGATAGGAATACTGAGTTAACAAGTGTTTTATTAATAAAATTTTAAACTATTAAATTTTATTTACCTGAGGAGCTATACGGTTAACAATATCTGAAATCGCAACACTACATCTTCTGTCATGCTGCTTATTTCTTCTTTCATCTAAAAATGATTAAAAAAAAAAAGCATTTCTATAAATTACAAAACAGGTTTAAACTGTTAGTAATACTAAGTCCCCTTGAAAAGGGAATTTAAATAGAATTCTTTAAGTCTATAACTACTCCATCCATAGTAGTATGACTTGGGGATGAAAAGGATCAATATTGTCATAAAACTGTTTTGTTCTGTATAAGTTTCTCACATCATCAAATAAATATCAGTCAAGCTCAATTATCAAATGTTATCAAAAATCCGTTCTACAGAAAAGATTTCCAATTTCAAGTTACCTAATTGACAGGTTGTTGGAGAATTTGGATCCCAAAATATTTCTTGTGGTCCATCAGTATCATTACAAGGGGAACTGAAGACAGGTGATCGAAAGCTGGATTGCAACAATCTCTTTGGAGTTTTATACAAACACATTTCTGTATAAAGATAAAACATAATTAAATCAAACATTATTGCATTTAATGGGTTACTTCACACAAGAGCAGCACTGTAACTAGTTTTCAGCTAATTTGTATATATAATTTTCTTGTAAAATAGGATCATGATGATGAAGGGTGTGATGTTTTCTTACTTATACACCTATGAAATTAAGTCTATTTCAGTGTAAACTCAGTAATTCCTCATTATCCAGGGGATGTTGAGGCATTGGGGCCAATTTAGAGGATTTCAGTTTTAAAAGATTTTGGAAAAATTATTTCAATAATCAAAAAGGTACCTCACCCAATTTGAGAATCAAGAACATTCTATCAGAGGCTGTATACAAATTAAATGGATTTTATTTTTTGCTCTGCCTTGGAATTTATGATCTAATTAATGTCTCACTTGGGGGGGAAGGAGTGCTGAGGAATCTGAACCACTAATTCCGTACAACAAAAATCCACCTTAAAAAAACAAGGGGGATCCCGGTCTCGTAGAATTAAGAAAAAACATTTGTAAATCCTCTCATCAAGGTGTATTCGTGGAAAATATTTAACTGGAATATTGCTCAAAAGCTCTAATGCAAATTTAAAAGAATGAACGCTTTTAAGTTATAGTGATGTTCATCAGCCTGAGGTTCGAACCCAAGTGGGGCAAAAGGCGGCGTGTTCGCATTCAGCGCCTCCCAGGCGCCGAGAGGGGGAGGGGAGCTGGGGCGGGTACAGGGCCCTCTCTAGGACCCACCTACCCCACTGTGGCTCAGACCAAACTAGGGTAAGCAGGTTCGGGCACCCGTTAAGGAAGTTTCCTTTCCTCCCCCAGCAAACCGACCGGAAGCTGCGGGGCCCCAGGCCGGGTCTCCACCCAAAGAACTGGTTCGACAGCACGGGGCAAAAGGCTGAGCATCGCGGGGTTGGGGGGAATGCTTCCTGAGTGACAGAGCGAGGCGTCCCCCTCCCCGCACCCCGGGACGCGCGTGCGGCCTGCCTTCCCGCAGCAGCGGCGGCCCCACGGCGACTAGGTCGCCCAAGGCCTCACCCTCGGCGCTTTTACTGACAGGAGCGCAGCTCTCCGAAGCCTGGGCCACTTCTCGCAGCGCCCGCCGCCGGCCTCGCAGCCGCCGCCCAGGGCCACTGAGGGGTCTCTCGTCGTCCCCGGCCAAGGGGGTCGGCGGCGTCGGCGGAGGCGGCGGGGCCGGCGACCCTATGGGTCCGGGAGATTCCCTGAGCTTCCTCCGCCGACTCAGCATCGTCCCTCGGCCGGGGCCTCCCCCTCCCGCCACACGTTCTTTCTCTTTCTTTTCCCTTCACATCTTTTCCCGGGAGGTGGGGGCGGGGGAGAACGCCGGCACTATCAGCAAGCGAGAGCCTTCTCGAGCGCCTTCGCCATCTTGACCGGACCGGCGGCTTAAAGGGAAACTGGTGATTGGCTGCTGCTCGCCGAAGGGTGGGACGAGTACGTACGTCAGAGGTGTGCGGGCCCACGCACGCAGCGCCGGGAGCTGCTGGGGGAGGGACCCTTCCCCCTCTCTTTCTCCTAGTCCGGCCTTAGTCTGCTGGTCCGGAGTGCGGCGTGCCTCCTTAATCCCAAAGGCCTCAAGTGGCTAACTATTCAGTGCAAAACACTAACTGTAATGGCCGACGTTTATAAAGAGCTTTAACCTTTGCAAAGCATATATTCACATGCGCATCCCTCCTCCCCTCCAGAAGCACGTTTCAAACTCTTGATAGCCTTATTTTTATAAAATAAACAAATAAGCACTTGACTCGGACTGCACAGCTAGAAACCGAAATGGGTCTTTTTGAGCCGGCACCACTTGCCGTTCCACACTCCTACAGGCTCGTCAACAAATGGACGTACACAAATAAGCCATAGTCTGGGGCCTCTCAGAATTCCTGTTTTGTTAGGAAAAGTATATAGGTTAAGAAATTGTGTAAATATCTGAAATTTATGTCTTTCTGTGTACACATTGTGTATGTTTATACAAGTTATCTATGTATGTACCTCTATGCGGATATGTAAGTGTATGTTGTACGGATGTTCACATATATACTTGTAAGTTATGTATGGATATACACAGCTGTTTGTGGTTTTCATTTAAGAGCAGTGATGTCAAGGGGTGATGTCCTGACTCTCCTGAATTGGATTTAAGTGAGGATATGTTCAGCCAAATCAAGTGGCAAGGCAAAAGTTGACGTCTTCAAGAAGATCTCTAGACCAAGGGTTCTCAAACTACCTCCCGAGGGCCAGAGGACATTTATGCAGCCCTCGGGGTTATGGCGAATGAGCTGAGGGTCTGAGACAGTGTGTGAGGTTTTGTTTTTACTCTAGTCCAGCCCTCCCACAGTCTGAGGGACAGTGAACTGGCCCCTATTTAAATAGTTTGAGGACCACTGCTCTAGACTCTTCCTCGCTTGTCATCCACCTGTTCCATAGGGGAAATTTTCACATGCTTGGGTTAGACCCTCTCCTACTCACCTCCTGGTTTGAAGTCCACTGATAACCATCAGAGTGGTACAGCCTGTCTGTAAGATGATTTACCTTGCTATGGCTGCATAGCTTCTTGGAGCTACAGGTAAGAGTTAAGTGGCAAGTGGTCACCGAAGATAGATGAGTCCTCCCACTAGATATGCTAGTCCTCCTTTAATACCACATACCTATCTCCCTCCATCCCTCTCTTCCTCTTTACACACACACACACTCCTGTGTACAGAAAGACATGCACAAGAGATTACTTTTCTTCTTTCCTAAGTGCTTTATATCTTTTTTTGTTTCCTATGCATTAGCCACAACAATCTTGAGAGCCAGGAAACTCAAGTAAGAGGATTAGTTCTGGGGAAATCGACAATCTGCATGGATATAGGAAGTTTCTCAGGAGCTACATTAATGAAATTACAGCTTCGTTGAAGAGACAAATGTGCCCCCCAAAACTTTGGATAAAATTCCCTTTGGCAAATTTTCAGTGATTTCAGATTTTTTGGAATGATTATCATTTTAACTTTCAGAGTGATTTTCTGACTTCTGATTTTCCCTGAACAGAGATGTTCAGAATGAATTCATCCTTGGAAATAACTCCCACAAGATCACATTTATGAACAGGTAAAGACATCCATGTAGGTGTCAAAGTGGTTAGAGCTAGGACTATCTGGGCTGGAAAGCTGAAAGATCTGAATTCAAATGTGATCAAAGCTGGGAGATCCTTGGTAATTTACATAGCCCTACTTTCTCAGTTTCCTCATCTATAAAATGGAATGGAGAAGGAAACGGCAAACCACTCCAGCATTTTTGCCAAGAAAGCCCAACCCGGGTCCCACAAAGAGTTGGACAGAACTGAAATGAATGAACAATACAGTAATGCGGAGGCAAGAGGTAATGAGATCATTAACTAGGCCAATGTGAGTGAAAGGCTTAAGTATGGAAGGGATAGTGTGCAGGTAGAATTTAAAAGGCTTACCAACTGATTGAATATGGAGGTTGGAGATCCGGGTGGATTGTTGTGCCACAGTTCCCTTTTAATGTCCTGACCCAGTTTCCCTAATCTTTCCTGAATAGGACATATTCAGTTACTCTGCTTCAGGTTATAATCATTCCCTCTTAGTGTTAGGATAAAGGTCTTTACCCATTTTAGATATCATTAGAATATCAGGAACCTTTCCAGTACCTCCCTCCACTATGCCTGCCTCCATTATGTCATCCTCATCCTAGGTTCCTCCCCCCATTAGGTCTTCCCCATCCAGGTACCTCCCTCATTATGTCATTGTTCTTGTTATCTGTAGGAATTGAACTAATCTATACACCTAATGCTGTAGAATTCTCCAGAGCCTGAAGTGGACATAGTAGTGAGTAGGTCAGGGAGCTTTTGACTCCTATATCTGAGGAGAGGGAGTATTTGTATTTGTAATTATATCTTCTGAAGTGAACATGTTTGTGTCAAATTTAATCTGTTAATCGCTAATGCAACTGAAGTATAGGTGACCGCTTTCTACAACTCAGGGAACAACATTAATAAGGTATGGAGTCATTTGCTGAGAACCTAGGTACTGCAAACTTCCATTCTCCTTGAGGGTATTGGAGATCCTCCAGAGAGAAGTGGAATGTAGCCTATTTGATCTTCTCATACAGGGCCATCTCCAGTTGTTCTGATCTATATCTTGCCATTGGACACAAAAGGCTCTGGAGGAGAGAGTAAAACTGGTGACTTTTCCCCTAACTGAAATCCAACCTACTTGCATGTCATGGCATCTCCTTCCTGATATCATGGTCCTCTGAGAAGGAAGGAAACAACAACAATTTGGCCTTCCAGGTAATTGAAGGTCATGATAGTCTGTGTTACATATATGTATGTATACATTCTGTCTCTGAAATGGATCCATGTTTCATGATGGTCTTCTAGAATCATGAATGAGCCTTGAATTGATCATAATTGTTACTGCTTTCAAAATTGTCTGTTTTTACAGTGTTATGTTATTTCATTTCCTTTCTAGACTATTGCAATAGTCTCATAATTGATCTTCCTTGCCTCCAGGATCCTCCCTGTCCACACAGCTGCTGCATTAGTAGTTCCCTACTGTTTCTAGGATAAAAAAGAAAACTCCTCTGTTTGGCATTTAATCCATTTACAATGGGATTTTCATTTTAAAGATTTATTATATATTAATCACCCTTGTGCACTCTATATTACAGTCATACTAGCACATATACTCTTTCTCTATATACACTATTACATCCCACACTTATGTGCCATTGCATATTTTATCCTCCCATGCTTGGAATGCTCTTCCCATTCTGACTCTTGGAATCTGGTTCTCTTTCAAGGTTCAGCTCAACTGTCACCTTTTACAAGGAATCTTTCCTGAGGCTTTTTCCCTTTTAGTAGTTCTTCCACCCAAATTACTTTGTAATTATTTCGAATTTTTTCTTTTGTTTACTTATTCTGTTAAATATTCTCTCCTAGAGGAATAAATATTCCCTGAAGGCAAAGATTTCCTTTCATTTTTGACTTCATATATACCTATGGCATTTAACACAATGGCATTTAACACAATTCCTAGGACATTAGAAAATGCTTGATGAGTCAACTTTGATCAGACTTATTTCTGCTTAAAGAAATATTTTATGTATTTATCATTTAACCAGATAAAGATTTTACCCAATTACTTATCAGGCTATCTATAATTTTCCATTTTGTCCCCCCAAATTGAAGAGACTTTGTCAGAGGACCTAGGTTCAAACTTGACCTTTACCTTTTAATCAACTTGACCTTACCAGACAGACCCATGTAATTTGTCTGGTTTTTGGAATGATGAGCTTGTATTAGATTATTCCAAGATGCCTTTCAGCTCTAAATCTATTGTCCATTGCTGTGATTTGCAGTATATTTGTGAAACTACATTATTCTTTTTACCTCATACACCCAATCTCCTAGTTTAGTCATCTTGTTAAGTAAGAAAGTTTATTTTCTAGAATTTGTTCTAAATTTAGTGATCACTATTTCCCTTTTTAAATGCTTATAATCTATCCATTAAATATCAATTGTGGGATATTGTCAAGGAAGGTTATCAAACTCACCAGTTTGTAGAATCCATCCTGTTCCCTTTTGAAAATTATCCACAGGCCTTGGGTATTTCTCCTGTGCTCCAAAGTTTCTTAATGGTTTCATAAAGTAGTTTAGTGATTGTAGTTATAAGTTCTTTCATAACACTTGGAGATAATCTGTAGGTGGGTACAGAGTAATTCAAAGTAAATAGGTATTTTCTTATTATTTCCTCACTTACTTGTTTCTTCTCCATTTTCCAATGGGAGGACATTTCTTTAACAAGAGGCAAGAGTAATCAATTGGTTAATGAATGAATGAATAGAATTTAATAGTTTAGCTTTATGTCAAATATTAATATTTCAATATCTCTCTCCAAAGAAAAGTCGTATTTTCTTCAGAACTTACATTAAATAAGATTATGATGAATTATGGGATTCTGGGCTGAACAATTTCCCATGGAGAGAGAACAGAAAATGGTTGAAGTTTTGCTCTTTTTACCTTTCCTTACTTTCTTCTCCTTTTACCCAGACAAATGAATTTTTCTTTGTGCAAATCAAAACAGTTAAAAACAGTTAAGCAAAACCAACTGACTCAATAGCTACCTCTGCCAGCCTACTGGGAATTCCGAACTTCTTTTCTCCCCTAGTCAATCAAAAAGTACAGACTCTGTGAAGCATTTACTTTTACATAGAGCTGCCATTTGATGGGCTTGTGGGATGTTAATTAAATACTTCTAACATGTGACTAGTGTCATATATGCTATCAATACCAATTTGACATTGTGATGTGAAACTAAATTCAAATGTTTACTCAAAAAACCCCAAGAAGTTCTACCCTAATAACTTTCTTAAGTAGCACACACTTTTTAAAAAACTTTTCATACTTTAGTCCTCTGTTTAGTATCTCCTATCAAATTTTTATCACTTTTTTATGTGTCCCAGTAGCACCCTCCCCATACCCAAAGACCTTGAGCCCACACTTATCATGAGCTGTTTCCAGGAGAGTCAGAATTAAAATTTGACCCCTGGAATTTTACTGCAGGGAAATCGCCAAAATAAGACTCTGATGTAGTGTTCTGATGTTGACTCATGAAGACTAAAGGATGGGGATAGAAACTTTGAAGTTCAGAAAAAGAGAGGAGGATTGAGGGAAAAGGAACATAGTAGGTTTGAGATTCTATCCAGTTTGAAATGTCAGTCAAATATACTAGACTGTATATTGCCTTGAGGACAAGGACCATGCATTAATCTTTATCTTTATGCTCAGCACTGCAAGTATTATGGACTCACACAATTTTGGATTAAGAAAGGCTTTAAGAAAGTTCAGTATGGCAGAAACTAGGCATTGACCCATACCTAACACTGTATACCAAGATAAAGTTGAAATGGGTTCATAATCTAGACATAAAGAATGATATTATAAATGCATTAGAAGAACATAGGATAGTTTACCTCTTAGATCTGTGGAGGACTATAAAGTTCAGGCTAGCTCTCTCTGAAGGGCTCAGAATAAGTCCTTACCCCACATTGGGCGCCAAATTGTAAAGTTCTATTGTCTCTCAATTATAATCCTTCTCTGGGCGGAGGTTTCTTTTCTGTATAATCTTTTCCTCTGTGAGCAGGTTTCTTAGGAGGCTTCTGGAGACTCCAGCCAGAGCAAAGGTAGAATCTTGAATCCTCTTCTTCCCCTCCAAAAGTGTGGGGTTGCTGGACTTGCGAATCCACAAAAAGTCTTCTTGACCCAATCCAGACTGACACCTCAGACTCAATGTTCCTCTTTTTATCCTCCCAGAGAATGGGCTTGTGAGTACTCTCAGGGACTTATGGGAACTACTTATAACCAATGAAATTGCTCCTTTAAAGTATTCCTTCAAAGGTGTAAACTCCTTTCAGAAGTTTAAAAGTGTAAACTCTTTTAAAGGTTTGAACTAAAGGTGTAAACTCTGAGCTAGAAAATTGCCAAGTACCCACTTAACACTTAGTAAGAACCTAACAGAGTGAGGAATGAATTTGTGACCAAACAAGGATTGGAGATCATTATTCATCACAAAATAGATAATTTTGATTATATCAAATTAAAATGCCTTTGTACCAACAAAATTAATGCAAAAAAAGGTTAAGGAAAGCAACAAGCTGGGAAAATATTTTTGTAGTTAAAGTTTCTGATAAAGGCCTCATTTCCAAAATCTATAGAGAACTGACTCTAATTTATAAGAAATCAAACCATTCTCGAATTGATAAATGGTTCAAAGGATATGAACAGAAAATTTTCAGATGATGAAATTGAAACTATTTCCACTCATACAAAAGAGGGTTCCAAATCACTATTGATCAGAGAATTGCAAATTAAGACAACTCTGAGATACCACTACACAATTGTCAGATTGGCTAAAAGGACAGGAAAAAATGATGATGAATGTTGGAGGGGATGTGGGAAAACTGGGACACTGATGCATTGTTGGCGGAGTTGTGAAAGAATCCAACCATTCTGGAGAGCAATCTGGAATTATGCCCAAAAAGGTATCAATCTGTGCATACCCTTTGATCCAGCAGTGCTACTACTGGGCTTATATCCCAAAGAGATACTAAAGAAGGGAAAGGGACCTGTATGTGCCAAAATGTTTGTGGCAGCCCTTTTTGTGGTGGTAAAAACTGGAAAATGAATGGATGCCCATTAATTGGAGAATGGTTGGGTAAATTATGGTATATGAAGGTTATGGAATATTATTGTTCTATAAGAAATGACCAGCAGGATGAATACAGAGAGGCTTTGAGAGACTTACATGAACTGATGCTGAGTGAAATGAGCAGAACCAGGAGATCGCTGTACACTTCAACAACAATATTGTATGAAGATATATTCTGATGGAAGTGGATATCTTCAACAAAGAGAAGATCTAATTCAGTTCCAATTGATCAATGATGGACAGAATCAACTACACCCAACTACACTGGGAAATGAGTGTGAACTGTTAGCATTTTTGTTCTTTTTCTCAGGTTATTTTTACCTTCTGAATCCAATTCTTCCTATGCAAAAGGAGAACTGTTCAGTTCTGCACACATATATTGTATATAGGATATATTATAACATATTTAACATGTATAAGAGTGCCTGCCATCTAGGTGGATAGAGGGAAAGGAAAAGTTGGAACAGAAGTGAGTGCAAGGGATAATGTTGTAAAAACTTACCCATACATATGTACTGTCAATAAAAAGTTATCCAAAAAAAAAAAAAAAACAAGGGAAAGGAATACACATGTGCAAAAATATTTGTGCAACCCTTTTTGTAGTGGCAAGAAACTGGAAATTGAATAGATGCCCATCAGTTGTAGAATGGCTGAATAAATTATGATATATGAATGTTATGGAATATTATTATTATGTAAGAAATGACCAGCAGGATGATTTCAGAGAAGCCTGGAGAAACTTACATGAACTAATGCTAAATGAAATGAGCAGAACCAGGAGATCATTATACAAGGCAACAACAAGATTATATGATAATCACTTCTGATGGGTGTGGCTCTCCTCAACAATGAGATGATTCAAACCAGTCCCAATTGTTCAGTGATGAGGAAAGCCATCTATACCCAGAGGACTGTGGGAACTGAGTGTGATTCACAACATAACATTTCCACTCTTTTTGTTATTTGCTTAAATATTATTTTGCCTCTCTCTCTCGCACGAAAATTGGTAAATATGTATGAATATATTGGATTAACATATATTTCTACCATGTTTAACATATATTGGACCACTTGCCATCTCAGGGAGGGCATGGGAGAAGGGAGGAAAATTGGAACACAAGGATTTGCAAGGGATAATGTTGAAGAATTGTACATGCATATGTTTTGAAAAAGAAAAAGGTTACTACTGGGCTTATATCCCAAAGAAATACTAAAGAAGGGAAAGGGACCTGTATGCCAAAATGTTTGTGGCAGCCCTTTTTGTAGTGGCTAGAAACTGGAAAATGAATGGATGCTCATCAATTGGAGAATGGTTGGGTAAATTGTGGTATACGAATGTTATAGAATATTATTGTTCTGTAAGAAATGACCAGAAGGATGAATACAGAGAGGCTTGGAGAGACAGACTTATGTGAACTGATGCTGAGTGAAATGAGCAGAACCAGGAGATCATTATACTCTTCAAAAACAATACTGTGTGAGGATTATTCTGATGGAAGTGGATATCTTCAACAAAGAGAGGATCTAATTCATCCAATTGATGGACGGAATCAGCTACACCCAGAGAAGGAACACTGGGAGATGAGTGTAAACTGTTTGCATTTTTGTTTTTTTTCCCAAGTTATTTTTACCTTCTGTATCCAATTCTTCCTGTGCAACAAGAAATTCAGTTCTGCACACATATATTGTATCTAGGATAAACTATATAACATATTTAATATGTATAAGACTGCCTGCCATCTAGGGGAAGGAGTGGAGGGAGGAAAGGGAAAAATCAGAACAGTAGTGAGTGCAAGGGATAATGTGGTAAAAACTTACCCATACATATGTACTGTCAATAAAAAGTTATAATTATAAAATTAATTAATTAAAAAAGAAAAATAAAAAGCTTTAATAATACTACTAATAAAAGAAATTATCTAGTTCAGTCCTTTTATTTTACAGGTAAAGAAACTGAGTCCCAGAGGAGTTGAGTGGCTTTATAAGGTCACATAGAGCTTGAGACTAAAAACATAGGTCTGCTTTCTATCTTTAATGATTCTCCTTCTGTGTACCCTAAGTTCCTGATTGTCCTGAAAATGGACCAATAAATCCTTGTTGAATTCATTTAAGAACTCTTTAAGTATAAGTGCTCTCTCCTCTCCCAAATTAACCTGTATCTGCATATATATTGCATTCTCCCTCCTCTTGTTAGAATTTAAGCTTTATAAGGGAAGAGATTGT
The DNA here is from genome assembly GCF_048593235.1 of Sminthopsis crassicaudata. NCBI lineage: Eukaryota > Metazoa > Chordata > Mammalia > Dasyuromorphia > Dasyuridae > Sminthopsis > Sminthopsis crassicaudata. The sequence continues at coordinate 118,891,142 of NC_133618.1, read as the reverse complement.
TGTTTTGTTTTGGTATATTCCCTGTGCCTGGAACAATTTCTTGCGATTTCAGCTCTATATTCTCCTCTATTTTTGAATACCCTATCCCCTTATACTATCATTGCTCATCTTTTGCTAAATCTGTGCCCTGAATTACTTGCACAATCTACCTCCTCAGCTGCTACTCATAACTTTGTTGAACATAGCAGGAGGAAGTTCTAAAACTATACCATCTGGGTACATTATAAATTCTTGTTGCTATACTTCAACTGGACTCTTACTGAAGCTATGAAGTCATTTTATTTCTCTCTAATTGATTTCCTATTTCATGCTTCACAAAATCTATTTCAAATCATTTCTTCTTTCCTCAAACTTCTTATCTCTATATTTTAGTTGACGACTTTATATTTTAACTTTTCTGAGAAAATTTATTCCTTGTGAGCTTCTGTTTCTTTCATTTTCTTCATCTAACAACAACAATCTCCAGTCTCTTCTCTTATCTTCCATTCTCTGACAAAGAACTGGCTGATCTCTTTGTCAGGGCTAGTCCTCAATCATTCATCTTTCTGGAATTTGTATCTTCTTTATTGGTTTCTTTGCTACTCTCTTCAAAGATCCCAAGTTTCCCCCATCCTTAAGAAAACATGCATTGATTTTATATGTTTATGGGAATCATGTTCTTTGCCATCTCAATAGGTAGGGTAGTGTATGGAGGAAGGAAGAGAATTTGGGACTGAAAATTTAAAAGGAAAATTTTAAAATGTTAAGAAAATTCAAACTTAAAATTTAAAAAAGAAAAAAATGCTCAACAAATTCTCTTATTAATTGATTAAGTGTACCTGTAACATGCTTAAAATGCTACTTGGATTAGATTGGATAATCAACATTTTATTAATTAATTGAATTACTGTATGTACTTGAGGGCAATATATAGTTAAAATGTGAGAATATACCATAATTCAGCATTTTTAAAAAGTCTTCCAATTCACATAGATTTCTTCCTAAATAGGAAATAATAAGATTCTAATGCATTTGAAAAAAAAAAAAAACCTATATGTAGGTATTCTGATGGCCTAAAGAATTACTATATGTTATGAAATACCTAGCTTACCCTTATATACTACCATTGATATATTTAAAGAATTAGGTTAGCCTTGTTACCATAACAACCATGTGGTAAGCCTTTGTATCATATTAATTCATTAAATATAATAATATGGTAAACATTTCTACATAATTGCCTATACATACATTATATATATATATATATTCTGCCATTTCCCAAATCACCATTGTGAGAAATGACAGTGGTAAAAGTAAAGAAACATCAGTAGCTCCTGAGCACACCTAGCACAGTTCCACTTGATAGTTATTATCTTTTGGAATGCTATTATAAATACAATCTATTCCAGATGTAGAAGAACTTGAAACAAGATTAACTTCTTGTTGAAATGCATTGCTATCTTCTTATAGTAATATGGTTTCATTATGAATCAAAAGATAAAATCCCAGAGAAATTGTTTCATTCCCTTTAGTACCTGAAAAACACAGCATTTCCATTTACTTGTATTCTTAAAGTAGGGTGATATGTGAAGAGAGCACTAAACTTGAAATTAGGGAAAGTTGAGTTTAAATCTCAATTAATACCTACAGTATGATTGTGGGAAAGTTGCATAAATACTTGGAATCTCAGTTTTCTTATCTGTGCTATCTGTGCAAACTGTAAAACCCTTCAAAAATATTTGTTATTAATATGAATAGAGAGGGTAGTTGAACCACATTAATGAAAATTCTAGTATTCCTAATGAATTGAAATTGAAATCCTTCCCCATTTCACTTGTGGAAATTGTCTGTAAACTTGATGCCCATTATTTAGTTAAGATTGTGGCAGAAAGAGCCCATGTTGCTGAAGAGTTTCTCTGTGGAGTGATTGCCTCAAGGAGTGGGGAATTAGAGTCCTCTTATTATGGTACTAACTGCTGGATCAATGGCTAATTGTGAAAAGACTGTTTCATGGGATAACAGCAAAATCATAATGCTCTAACACAAAGAGTACTGAGCCCCAGCTCCAAATCCATCAGGATAAAATTGGCAGGAAGCTGAATGGGTAATAAAGTTAGTAAAATTTTAACAGCCTAGCAACTAAGTTTCTTAAAGTAACTCATACATGATTATTTTCATTCAACTCTGCCCTATTGACAATTCAGGAAAAGGGATGGTAATAAAATTACCAGTATGGGATTAAGAATGGTACTCTAATTAATGCTTATTATCTTATTAGGTGCCATGGCATAGGGACACAGTCGTGAAATATTTTATTTCTATGTAGTATATATACAGCAGGACACTAATAACAATCTTTCTAACAAGTCATTATTAGTAAATGGCTGTAAAATCTAAATCAATATGATTAATACTAGAAAGGATTTTATTGTTTTGATTAAAGAATTTATTTTTTATTTTGAATAACATAAAGAGACAAATAGACAAGAAAATCCATAGGCAAAGTATTCCTTTCATCAGATGCTTATTGTATGTCTATTTTATAAAAGACTCTAAAGATAAAAATGATAACTTCCCTCAAAGTGCTTACTATCTAGAGCAAGGAATGGTATATTATATGACCCGTGAACCAAATCTGGCCTGCTGCCTATTTTTGTATAGTGTGCTTACTAAAAATGATTTTTTACATTTTTAAATGATTGAAAACAATCAAAAGAAGAATGCAATTTCATGAAATGAAAATGATATTGAAGTTGTTTGAATTTCACAGTCATGCTTATTTGTTTATGTATTATCTATGATTGTTTTCTTGTTATAACATCAGAGTTAATTATTGGCAAAGATTTTATGTGGCTCTCTCTCATTGCTTTCCACTGTTATTTGGAGTACTACAAATATCAATGACATGACATTTTGAATACCATGCATATTACTATGCTGTGATATTTTATTTATTATGTCAAAACAAAAAAAAATGAAAAGAAAAAACTGTTATAAGTTTTCATATCAGGTCTGAGACTGATTTTTTTCTGAAGAATAACAACCACCTTCAATTATTATTACTAGAAATTGGATGACTTTGGAAATTTATTTTTCCCATAGAAAAGATGAAATAAACATTTAAGTGCCTACTATGTGCTAGATACAGTAGTAAGTCTTTTGTACATATCTCATTTTTTTCTCATAACAACCTTTTGAATAGAAACTTATAAGTACTAAAATCTCAATAATTAAAAAAATCAATTATAAGGCAAAGCAACTTTTATACATCAAACGTCCTTCAGTAAAATTTATACAATGAGAACTAATGTTTGAAGTTCAAAAAAGTTTGATATTCAAAGGAATATCAAATCACTTTATATGCATTCTGTGATAGCAAAAGTTAAAACAAGAAGGAAGATCTACCTTCTCACACAAATTAATAGCAGATATATTTTCTGAGCTGAACTATAGTTCCAGGAACATTTTTTAGACCTTGATGCAAGTGCAAAAGAAATTTCCATATTTCAAAAACCATTTAAGTGTGCAGTTGATGAATTTCCACCTAACTTTCAATTGTAATTACATACTAAAAAGCACTAAGTGAAAAATCTAATACAAGCATATGAAACTTTTCTAAACAATGAATATGTTAATTAAAATCATATTCTTGTGGATTGATATAAATTTGTGTGAAAAGAAAATTTCCAAAGATAATAACTTAAAATCTCGACATATATTAACATTAACAGATAATATTTGCATTTGATTTTGATAATGAAGAAAACTAGCTTTGATCACTAACTGAATATTTTCCCTTCCCACTCACCAACAAAACAAAACAAAACTTTTTTTCATTAATAAATTTGTGTTACCAAAAAAATATTTAGCATCAACATCATCATCTTTTGAATTTTGTTAAAAAGTTATGGAAAAAATTTCTCATTATATAAGTAGCCATATGATAATGGCAATTTTAAATCTTGTCTTGCAAAATCTAAATTATTTATTATCTAGCCCTTTAAAGAGAAAAATTTAACACATCCTGATCTAGGAAAAAACATCTAGCAAGCAAATAAATATGTAAAATCTACATACAGGATAAATAGGAAATAGTTCATAAAAGGAAGATTTGGAAAAGGTTTCCTGTAGAAGATGAGATTATTGTTGTGACTTGAAGGAAGGAAGGAAGGAAGGAATGGAGAGAGAAAGGGAGAGGAGAAAAAGAGAGAGAGAGAGACAGAGAGAGAGAGAAAGAGAGAGAGAGAGAGAGAGAGAGAGAGAGAGAGAGAGAGAGAGAGAGAGAGAGAGAGAGAGAGAGAGAGAGAGAATGTAAGTATTCCAGGCACTAGGACAACCAGAGAAAATGCCTGCGGCCAAGACATGGAATTTGTGGAATAGCAAAGAAGCCATTTTCATTATATTGAATACTATGTTGAAGGGAGTAAGGTGTTAGAAGGCTAGAAAAGTATGGGTGAATGTGGGTAGGTTATGATGGGCTTTAAGAATTGACTAGAGAATTTTATATTTGATTGTGGTATGATAAGAGAACTATAATAATTTATTGAATAGGGATATACCCAGGAGATAGATGGATTCAGATCCTACTTTTTTTCCCTTTATTTTTAAAATTAATTTTATAATTATAACTTTTCTTTGACAGTACATATGCATGGGTAAGTTTTTACAACATTATCCCTTGTAGTCCCTTCTGTTCCGAATTTTTCCCCTCTTTCCCTCCACCCCCTCCCCTAGATGGCAGGCAGTCCCATACATATTAAATACGTTATAGTATATCCTAGATACAATATATGTGTGCAGAAACGAATTTCTTGTTGCACAGGAAGAATTGGATTCAGAAGGTAAAAATAACCTGGGAAGAAAAACAAAAATACAAACAGTTTACACTCATTTCCCAGAGAAGAAACACTGGATGTAGCTGATTCTGTCCATCATTGATCAATTGGAACTGAATTAGATCTTCTCTTTGTTGAAGATATCCACTTCCATCAGAATATATCTTCATACAATATTGTTGTTGAAGTGTATAATGATCTCCTGGTTCTGCTCATTTCACTCAGCATCAGTTCACATAAGTCTCTCCCAGCCTCCCTGTATTCCTCCTGTTGGTCATTTCTTACAGAACAATAATATTCCATAACATTCATATACCATAATTTATCCAACCATTCTCCAATTGATGGACATCCATTCATATTCCAGTTTCTAGCCACTACAAAAAGGGTTGCCACAAATATTTTGGCACATACTTTAGTATTTCTTTGGGATATAAGCCCAGTAGTATCAAAGGGTCAAAGGGTATGCAGTTTGATAACTTTGGGGGCATAATTCCATATTGCTCTCCAGAATGGTTAGATTCTTTCACAACTCCACCAACAATGCATGAGTGTCCCAGTTTTCCCACAGCCCCTCCAGCATTCATCATTATTTTTTTCCTGTCATCTTAGCCAATCTGATAGGTGTGTAATGGTCAGATCCTACTTTTACTTCTAGATGCCTGACTAGTCATTTTAACCTTGATTTGCTCATCTGTAAAATATAGAAGATAATCTTTATGGTAATTACCTCACAGGATTATAGTGAGGATTAAATGAGATAATGCTTGTAAAGTGCTATATAAATTTTAGCTATAGTATTTATTATTTGGCAAAATGGTATTCTTTTATTAGACAACTTGCATCTTTTAAGTAACTATCATATTTTAGGCACCATGCTAGGCACAAAAAAGTCAAAAAAAATACACAGTGACTGACAAATAGTTTCTGTTACATTTTTATTTCCCCAAAACCTTAAAAGTAAATGAATTAGAATTTTCTTCAATCAACTGTGATTAAAACACAAACAACCCTCCAATCATTTGCAAATTCTTCCTAAATTATAATTTCAATCCCATCTATTGTCATTTGACTCTTATCTTGGTTTCCATCTTCTTTGGGTTCATCATTTATTTGAAAACTACTACAGTTTTCTTATCCCTCAGCCTTCTCTTCTTCAAGTTAAATAACCCCAATTCATTTAACTTCAGAAAACCTATTTTCCAAAGTTTTCATTAACCTCATATTTACTCAGTATGTGCCTGAGGCCAGGACTGGACTAAAAGGGTAACTTAACTTTCAGATTTCAAACAGAAGTCATGCTGTACTTGTTAAAGGAAAAAATAAAGCCCTAGACAATTTTCTGTGACAGAAATTGGATGGTTGCTGGGAAAAAGAGAGAGCTCGATGGAGGGGGTGGAGGGAGAAGACTTTTTAACTAAGGGACCCCATGGAATATTTCCAGTGTTTCAGGCCTTGGATGTTGGTAGGAAGGTGGCAGTGAAGAAAGCTACATGATTCTGGAGTGGGACATATTTTTACATTCTAAACTTCCTGAAGGCACCATTTAGCAAAAGCACTAATTGAATTCAACCCCACTGATCATTTGAAGTACCAGCAGCCCCCATCTGGTCTACAGTTTTTACCAAAAAAGAAAATACTACCCAGTAATAATAGCTGTGGGTGGCATGGAGGTAATTCTGAAAAGCATTTTAGTCTATTGCTTTAAGTGAAACATTTAAAAAAATCTGAACAGATCTGAAATGTCTAATTAAGGGTAAATAACTTTTTGTTCCTGGCCATAATGGAATGTAGTCATCTGCTGTTTGCTTTCATTTTTATGAATAGCAGGAAGGTGGCTTGATTTCAAAGCATGTCCTTGACCCTCCTTGAAACAGCAGGATCTATTCTGCCATCAGGGCCTTCAGTAGAAATGATTATGATATAGAACTTCCTTTTAAATGGGATTCAGATAGTTTGTATTTATCCCCAAATTTTCCATCGAAAGAAATACGTAAAAAACAACAACTACATCCTTGGGGTTAATGTTTAGGCTAAGCTGGTTAGTTATATTGTATGGCTTTGAATTATAGAACCCCACAGTCCCACAGAATGAAAAATGAATAGTACTCAGGGGGTAGTAGAAAGATATTTAGTGGATATTAACAAACTGCAACCCATAAAGAATTATGATAAGAATCCTATGAAATGATGTTATCTAGGATTTGAAAAAAAAAAAAAAAAAAAAAAAAAAGGACATGGCTTGGTAAGGGCATGCAAGTGATAACTCTGTATCTTTCAAATATCATGGACAGCTTTTACCAATGCAAGTAGATACCCTGTGGTGAACTGATACAAGGAATGAACAAAAATAGCAGAGAATGGGCAAGGAATAACTGGGATGTAAGCTGAATTGTTGGAGAAAATGTCCACAATGAAGAAAAGACAAATTCGCTTGAGTATTGCACATCTGAAGAAGTAATTGGAAAATTTGAAGTGACTTATATGTAAAAAGTCTTGTGTGTAGCTAGATATATTTGTCACAAAGGGGTTATTTTTCTAATTTTTTTGGGGGGGGTATGGGAGCCAGGAGATAGGAACAAAACTAAATAATCATTAATTTCGGAGAGCCGGGAAAGATCAATTAAAAAAAAAAGAAATTTTGTAGAAGGTAATTGATATTAAAGATATATTGGCTAGATGAAGTCATAGTGTTAAGTATGGAATTATATTTAGCTGAACCTGTGAGCTTTATGAATATTTGGTTAGTATAATTATGAAACTCAATTGTAAACCCATCCCCAAAATAGCTTGGTGACATTTCTGCTCTTATCCTGAAAGTTTTACTTAAACCATAAAGGTATTTTTCTAAAAATTAGTTGGAATATTGTGAAGCCTTGGGCATTTTGGAATACTTTATGATGCCAACAAGAATTGTGATAATGTAAATATAGTCCTCAGCATGAAATTAGAAGAGCTGAGTTTAAGTATGTAATTGTTACTTCCTACTTTTGTTCTCTCAGCCTCAGTTTTTTCATTTGTAAAGTGGAAGATGGAATATTTATCATACTTACTTCACAGAACTGTTGAGAAGAAAACATTTAGAAGTTTATCAATTAATCAATTGACAAACATCAAGTGCTTACTATGTGCTGAGTATTATGAATGCAAATGCAGAAGTGAGGCAGTCATTTTCTTCAAGGAGCTTACTTTCCACTGCTGATGGTGGGCCATGGCTACTATACACATAGGGGCCTTATGGTCAGGGAAAGGAGCTTTGGTCTAGGCAGTCTCAGATTGTGAGTGGAGTCCTAGATCAGTAGATTATCACACTTTTAAAAAACTGTGGTAATATTGTTTTGATTATTGTTCTCTGAGGAAGAAGTGGAAAACAGAGTTTGCAGATGGTATTATTAGTGTTTCATGAGATATAATGCATGTATAGACAACCAAGATGCCCATGTCTTAAGTCTGGAATCTTGTATCCTGGTGGATGACTAGATAATATTGATGATCTGAAAAAGGCTAGATGTGTGAGACTAAAATGAACAGTGACTCAATTGTTTTCTAATCCAAGCCATTCTGCCTCATGGTGAGTCCTAAAACTGAGAATAATTGACTTACTTGGTCTCTAATCCTAGTAACCCCAAGAGGATGATTTCCAAATTTGACTAAATTATGGTGGGAATATAATGTGCCCTGAAGCACAATCTGGCTCATCTACATTCCTAGGTTTACCTCTATTCTTTGTGCATCAAGCAAACTGATGATTGCTGCTCCCTGAAATCTGTGTTGTATCCCTCTTCCTTTCTGCAGTGTCCCTGAATGGGGACTTGGGAAGAAGAAGAGAGAGAGAAAAGAAGAGGAGAGGAGAGATCTCCAAAGATTTCTTCCCTGAAGAAATTTTGTTATTAACTTGGTAAATGATTATAGGCAGATATTTCAGGTTCAGTTCCAGACTACCACAATAAAGTGAGTCACACAAATTTTTGTTTCTCAGTGCATATAAAATATTATGTTTATGCTATAATCTATTAAATGCACAATAATATTATTTCTAAAAATATATACCTACCTTAATTAAATAACACTTTGTTGATTAAAAATGCTTCCCATCACTTGAACATTCAGCTAGTTAATCATTTTTCTGGTGGAATTTTGCCTCATTGGTGATGGCTGCTTACTGAAGTGTTTGCTTAAGGTTGGTATAGCTGTGACAATTTCTGAAAAATAATATAGATTGGCCCTTTCTTTTAATTGGACAATTAGAGGCCATTGTAGAGTTATTAATTGGCCTAATTTCAATATTGTTGTGTTTCAGGGAATAGGAAGACCCAAGGAAAGAGAGATTGAGGAATTCAGGTCAGTGGAGCAATGAAAGTGAAGAATACACACAATATATATCAGTTAGGTTAACTGTCTTATATGGATGCATATAATGCACTCCCAAAACAATTAAAATTGTAACATCAAAGATCACTGATCACAGATCACCATTAACAGATACAATATTGTAAGAATTGCCAAAATATAACACAGAGACACAATGTGAGCATATGCTATTGGAAAAAATAGCACTGACAAGCTTGCTGGACCCAGAGTTGCCAAACACCTTCATTTTGAAGAAAAAAACAACAACAACAACAACAACAACAAAAAAAACAACTCCTGCAATATTTGCAAAATGCAGTAAAGTGAAGTGCAATGAAATAAGGTATGCCTGTATTAAATTGTCTTAGATATTTCTCTTTTTTTTTCTCAGTGGCATTTTATTTTTCCAATTACATATAGTATCTTAGACATTTCAATCAATCATTTCATGCTTCAAAATCACTACATCTTTGATTCATCATAGTTGGTTTGAATAAAATCTGTTAGTCTGATTTTAATGACTGTCCCTGCAGTCTTGATGAAGTTGATTTCTTTGTTCTTTGGACTAGGACTAGGATTAAGATGTAGGGAATCTCCTCTTTTGAGGTTATTTAGTCCTGGAACCATGTCCATAGATTCCCATAATCTTTTTCCCTAACTTCTAAAATCTTATGCTACTTTAAGGTCCTCATCTTCCTCTAGATTGAGCTTCAATAAATAACATATAATGGGATAATCACTTTTCTATCCCTGAAGATTTACTCCTCTTTTTAAAAAAAATTCTAATTTAAAAAAATTTCAATTTCAAATTCTCTCCTTTCCTTACTCTTTCTCCCATTTGTTGAGAAGGCAAGAAATACAAAAACTACTATTAATATGAAGTAATACAAAACACATTTCTGCATTAGCCATCTTCTGGCAGAAAAAAAAAAAAAGCAAGAAAAAGATTAAGAAAAAAAATGTTTCAATCTGCACTTTGAGTCTTTCAGTTCTCTAGGGGGTAGATACCATGTTTCATCATAACTTATTTAGAACTGTGACTTTGGAGAAGTCATTTCCTTATCTAACTCTAAATTTTTTCTATTGTAAAATTTAAAATTGAATTTGATAGCTTCTGAACTTCTTCTCAAACTAGATCTTGAGCCTATGAAATCACAGCTTCTTTGGGTCACAACTTCCTCATCTATAAAATTCCTAGCTGAAATTCAATCTCCTCTCTAGCTCCAGATTTATAATTTTGGTCAAGAAAATAACATTTTCATTTGTGGCAGACCTTTTTGTAGTGGATAGAAACTGGAAAATGAATGGATGCCCATCAATTGGAGAATGGTTGGATAAATTGTGGTATATGAACGTTACGGAATATTATTGTTCTGTAAGACATGACCAGCAGGATGAATACAGAGAGGTTTGGAGAGACTTAACATGAATTGATGCTGAGGGAAATGAGCAGAACCAGGAGATCATTATACACTTCAACAACAATACTTTATGAGGATCAATTTTGATGGAAGTGGATATCTTCAACAAAGAGAAGATCTAATTCAGTTCCAATTGATCAATGATGGACAGAATCAGCTACACCCAGAGAAGGAACACTGGGAAATGAGTCTGAACTGTTTGCATTTTTGTTTTTCTTCCCAGGTTATTTTTACCTTCTTCTGAATTCAATTCTTCCTGTGCAACAAGAAATGCGGTTCTGCACACATATATTGTATATAGGATATACTATAACATATTCAACATGTATAAGACTGCCTGCCATCTAGGGGAGAGGGTGGAGGGAGGGAAGGGAAAAGTCAGAACAGAGTGAGTACAAGGGATAATGTTGTAAAAAATTACCCATGCATATGTACTGTCAATAAAAAGTTATAAAAATAATAAAAAATAGAATTTTTCAATTAAATAATTCAATTAATAAAAAAAGAAAATAACATTTTCCTCATAAGTTTGACAAACTATAAAATGGGGATGATAATAGATACCATTTTCCTAAAAGGGTCATTTTTAATGTTAACAAAAATGTTAACTTCAACAATCCTTTCATGCATGCAAATTACAACCTCTCTTTAATTTATAGTCTTTACAAAATGGCTGCTGATTCCCTTTTAACTTAGATTAGTTCTTGGATAGCAGACATGATACATCTTTGGGCCTTTATCCACAATTTGGTAAGATCTTGCTAGAAATTAAGTTCTGTTGGCATACCTTTAAAAATGAACTAGATTCATTTCCATGCCACAATGAGGGACTGGAGAAAATCTTGGAAGAGGAAACTTTACTTTTATTTTTTTAAAAAGATTTTCCATCTAAATATCTCACAGAGATTTTGCCTGTAGTTACTGAAGTTGTGGCGATTCATTTTTTTTATGATGTATGCTTATACATATATGTGAGTGAGTAATATAGTTCCCCTTGGATATTGTATTTTAATAATTAACATTAAATAGTCTTTTCTTGGCAAAATTTGCTGGCAAAATCAACTAGGTAGCACAATCGATAAAATCTTAGACTAGGAGCCATAAAGATCTGGAATCTTACTTCAGGAACTAACAATGTGTGATTATCATTGAGTCCCTTAACCTCTTGCCTCAGTTCCTTCATCTTTAAAATAGGAATAAAAATAGCCCCTAGGTTATTGTGAGGTACAAATGATAGAACATATGGAAAGTGCTATGTAAACCTTACTATTTTTTTGTAATCTAAATCAAAAGAACCTAATAATGCTTTACATTTTTCTGCAGCTATATTCTCATCCTCAAGAGAAATCTTTTTTTTTTTCCCTGTAAGAATTAAAGTTCACTTGAAGAATACAGAGGCTATAATAAACATGAAATTCAATTCAGCATGCATTTAATTTATGCCTACTGAGTATTTTTTTTTTGGGGGGGGGGATTAATAGTAAGTATTTCTGTAATATTTTAAGCTTTGCAAAACTGCTTTACCCATGTAATCTTGATGAGGAATAACCAAATGTTGAGGTCTAGATAAGGGATACCTAAATAAAATTAGAATTAATTGAGGTCTAGTGGCGGCACAAAAGTCCCCTGTAAATGAATTTACAAGCCCAAAAACCTAGATTGATAAAAAGAGGTTTATTGTAAGGTTTAGTAGGTATTAAATAGAGGAAGAAATACACCAAAAGCAGAGGACAGAGAGTTTGTGATGCAAAGCATGGTGCTTGCATGTTTCAACTCTCTGCCAAGAGCCGATTCCAACTTGGCTCTTTTATTTGCTTGAAGGAGCCTAGGGTGGAGTTCCAGGATGATTCCTTGAGGGCCAGAACCCACCAGGTGGGGGTTGGGCTACCTGAGCAGATCATTAGAATGGGGGCTGGGTACAGCCCAAACTGGCTCAGATCCGGATCTCTCCCCTTGGAATACAAAAGGGTGGTTTTGACCAGATCTTGTAAATCAAAGGTCAGTCCCTAAGGAAGTTGGAGATCAGAAAAGGAATTTTAAAGGGGGCTACACCCGCATCAATCTCATTTTAGTTTCACAACAACACTATTATTATTAAATATTATTATTATTCACATTTTGTAGATGAGGAAACTAAGTTAAGTGACTCTCCTAAAAAGTCACTCAAGTAGTAAATTTCTGAAACTGGATCTGAATTCAGGATTTCCTGACTATAAACACTGTACCATTCTGTCTCTCAAATTATAAAATTATAAAACTGACATTTATATAGCCCCTTAAATTATAATATATAATTATATAATTTTATACATAAAATTATATAATTATGATTATATAATATTATAAATTTTTATATGAAATATAAATAATTTTTCCTGAACAAAAACAGATAATAAATTTCTAATATAAATTATGTATTTTACTATTATGAAATATTTCATTATAATTTGCTTTTAAAAGAAACCCCCAAAGTGAATGATTAGTAATTGACTCTATCATCCTTAATAAAAATGCCAAATTTTCATTTTTTTTTTTTCATTTTGTGTCAACTTCCCAAATTTGCCTCAAATTATGCCTGAATGAAACTTCTTGTATCCTAACAGTGGTTAAGCTACTTTATTGCTTCAATGGATTTAGAAGAGCAGATCAAAAATTAGTTTCATACTTAAGAAATATTACATCTGCCTCAGTTTTTAGTCCCTTCTTTCAAGTCTAGAAAAGCATAAGCAACCAGAGATATTTGTGATTTGGCAAATTCACTTGGTTTGATGAGACTTCATTGCTGAACACCTCATGATCTTCTCTAGTTCATTCAATACACCTTGTTTTACTGCTCCCTAAGCTGGAAAATATTGCAGTTTTTCTCTTACATGTTTGTATTCTTACATCAATGTGTAAGTGCTCTTGTATTTCCTAGGTACAAAACTTGCTTCAGGTGACCTTTATGGAGATGGCTCTTTGTCTTCTTTGAAGTCAAATAAACCTTGTTACTAACTTCTTGGAAGTCTCTCATATTCTTCTTTTTGGTCTTCAAAAACAGCCTGGTCTTGGCCAAATTGCACTAAATTCCTGGGAGAAAGCAGAAAGAACCATTGTGCATTCTGATGACAGCATAACACATTGGCTACCACAGCAATCACTGGCTGGCTGCTTCTTCACAGACTTCTGAAACTCCTCAAAAGTGTGAAAGTTATTTTGCGTCAATAAGTAGGTTAAGTACCTACTTATTAAGGGCAAAGCTATTCAGTTTCCTTCAATTGTGCACTTACCAAATTTTTTTCTTTTGGTGTTTTAGAAATCTTCATTTACCTTTTACTTCAAACAGACAACCAGTAAAATGACCAGAGTCATCCTCACTATCATAGGAATTAGCCCCTAGGAACTCATTCTTTGGTAAACATCAAAATGTTAATGATGCAAGAAGCCAGAAAGAGAAGAAGAAAGGAGATGGCTATGTCTACCCAGCAGATGTTGAAGAACAGATCAGAAGTTCCCACTATGTTCAAGGGAGATAAGTGTTGGGGATATTAAGAATAGCAAAAACAAGGTCTTTGTTCTCAAGGAGCTCACATTCTAATTGGGTAAAAAAAACAAAAAAAAAAAAAAACATGCTAATAGCTATATAGAGATATATTCAGGGTAAAATAGGTGGAGTATGAAAAGTCTTTTGCAAAATATGGGAATTGAGCTGAGCCTCTACTACAGTCTGAGAAGTTAGGAGGTAGAGGTGAGGAGAAAAAACATTCCAGACCTGGAGGATGCCAGTGAATTGTCAAGAATGAAGATAGAGTGGGTGGTGTGAGGAGCAGCAAGAAAATAAGTATTGCTACATTGCAGAATAAGGTAGAAGAGAGAAGATTGGTAGATAATTGGGGAAGTAGGAAGGTGTCAAGTTGTTAAGGGTTTTAAAAGTCAAGTTGAAGTTCTAAGATTTAACAGAGAGTCATTGGTGTTTACTGAATGGCAGCATTGGGGGAGTGGAGGGGTATATACTATAGGAAGATCAATTTTATAACTGAGTGGAGGTTAGACTACAGTGAGAAGAGACTTAGGGCAAGGAGATGAACCAGAAGACAGTTGGAATTATTCATTCTTTCTTTCACGAGGTCTCCCTATCTTCCACAGATTGGAAATGCAGTGGTCATAAACCTTAGGCAGTCTTGTTGTCCCATATTACTGTGGGCTCACATTATTGGGGCAAGATTAGTATAGACCCTCAATATGTCTTAACCTATTGCTATCGCTCAGAATTCCTGAGTTCAAGGATCTACTAGCCTTGGCTTACTCCCTTCTTCTCCTCACTTCCCTTACCCCCTGTAGCAGGAATACAGTAATGTGATACCTTTTTTAGTCCAGTAAAGGGTCTTTATTACACTCCTCTATTTGAGGGTAAGATGAAGGAGCTGGGAAAGTTTAAGATGAAGCAGAATAAATTCAAGGGGCACATATTAGCAGTCTCCTAATATTGAAAAGTTCTCGGTTAGACTTACTTTTTTTTGTTTGTTTGTTTTTTTGTTTTTGGCTCCAAAGAGAATTACAGATAGAAACAAAAAGGAAAACCTTGGTTTAATATATTAAAAAATTTCTTTAGAATTGAAGCTATGTGAAAATGAGCTTCCCTGGGAGGTAGTGGGTGTCCTCTCACTGAAATTCTTTAAGCAATGATTTAATGAACACTTCTTTACTGAGTTGTTTTCTTTCTTTTTTTGTATATAGCATGGACTAAATGGTTGCTGAGGTCACTTTTGACTCTAAATCTCATGATTCTGGTATCACAATTGTTGAGTATAGTTCTTAACCAAATCATTTTATTTGATTAACCTATTACTTCTAATAAGTTTGATAAAGTTTTATCATATGTCCATTTCTGTGGAAATAGCCATAATTGTTTAAAGCTATATAGCTAATAACATCAATTCTTCATCACTGAAAATTATAATTTGTTGAATACACTTACAATTATTATTATCTTTTATTTGTAAAAAATTATCAGCTCAGAGAGTCCTCTTATTTTACATATCTTTGCCTATTATGCCCCATTAGGATTCACCAACTATGTAAGACTAGAATTTTTTGAAATTCTGTCA
Organism: Sminthopsis crassicaudata; assembly: GCF_048593235.1. Taxonomy (NCBI): domain Eukaryota; kingdom Metazoa; phylum Chordata; class Mammalia; order Dasyuromorphia; family Dasyuridae; genus Sminthopsis; species Sminthopsis crassicaudata. The sequence continues at coordinate 118,875,467 of NC_133618.1, read as the reverse complement.
GTTCTGGGTTTTCAATCAATTGGGTAAGGACATTTCCTTTTTCATTGATAATGGTTAAAAATAGTTAAAATTTTGGATATTGCTTCCATTAGTTTTAAATTTCTAGAATAAAATTTCAAATTTGATACCAAATAGAATAAGGCCAGGCACTTATATCTGTGACCCTGGGCAAAGTCACTTAATCCAATTTTCTTCAGTTTCTCATTTCTAAAATGAGCTGGAGAAGGAAATGGCCAATGACTCCAGTACTTTTGCCAAGAAAATCCCAAATGGGGTGAGAGAGAGTTGGATGTGACTGAAAAACTCAACAACAGCAAATGTGGCATGAAAAAACAGTAAAAAATAAGACCGATCACAGCTTACTTTAGGAGGTTTTACCTTCCTTTCAGATATGTAACATATTGCATTTTTATGATGGAATGATTTTTGGTTTGGCTTTTTGCCTCTGCTAGCAAGTTCCATGAGATAATCAAAGGATGGAATTAATCACAGTTCCAAGGGAGATTGCTAGTATATCAGCCACCACAGAATCAATGCAACTGATAGAGAAGATCCCTGAAAAAAAAAAAAATAGTAAGCTTAAAAGAAAAACAAAAATTAAATGCACAGAATACCTCCCATCCTTAATTTTCAGTAGGTTACAAGAAATTGAACAGAAATAAATTAACTAAAATATTCATCTCCAGCTAGCTTTTCCAATCAGGACAATCCATGCTTCTTTCTTTATAACAGACACATACACACACACACACACACACACACACACACACACACACACACACACACATATATAATATATATATATATATATATATATATATATATATATATATATATATATATATATATATATATATATATTTTTTTTTTTTTGTATACTCCTCCCCCTTCTTGCTTACAATTCCTCTTTCTTTGGCATCAGATTTCTATTCTAGACCAGCTTCATTTTTGTGCTATGTTCTCTTCTTAAATGCTTATTTTCTAGGACAGTCTTCAAAAGTAACTACTAGGGAGGCAAAGATAAAAATTAAATTGTTCTTATCCTGAAGTAGTTTATAGTCTACTGTGCTGATCAACATGTATTTAAGTAAATGAATATAAATTATATACAAAGGATTTTGTAAGAGGAGGAAGGAGATTGCTAATAATTGGAGAGATCAGAAAATGTCTCATAACACTAATGAAATTGTTCTCTCAATCTTAATCAATGTATCTCTACATCACTTGCATTTATCTTCTATTTATGGGGTAGTCACCTATGTTCTCTCGTTCTAACTTAGACTATTTTAGTAACCTCCTAAATTGTTTTTTCTGCCTCAAGTCTTGCCCTTCTCCAGTCCATCTTCTACTTATCTGCTAAAGTAACATTCCTAAAATACAGAGCTGATTATGTTTCTTACCAACTCAATAAAATCCACAGGCTCTCTGCTACCTGGAGAGTTAAATATAATCTCCTCTCTTTTGGGGAGCATTTAAAGGCCTTTATACCTGACTACACTTTACCTTTCTAGGTTTTTTCATATACTATTCCCCTTCATACACTCTTCAGTCCAGCCAAATTGGATTTCATGATGTTTCTCACTTAGGTTATTCCATCTCTCATCTCTATCTTTGCATGGGCTGTTTCTTTATCCCTGGAATGTCCTCTCTCCTTATTGCCCTATTCTTGAAATTCTTGTTACTTTCAAAACATCTCACTGGTCAACTTCTGCATGAAGTCTTTTTAGACACACCAAAATGATAACCTTTTCCCCAACATATCTTGTATAATATATCTTCTGTATTCTTTTATGCTATAAGTATAGTATCCTCCAATTGAACATAAGCTCCTTGACAGCAAATTTTTGTAGATTGATTGTTTGATACCTGAGTTCTTATCATATTTTTTCTTTGTCTTTCTTCATTTTTCACTTAATATTGGTCTTTGGTTCTTTAGGAAATATGTAGAAGAAATCTTTTATGCTTGTGCAATCAAAATATTCCTGGGCTTTGAGTCTGATAATTCAGGTTCATTATGAAAGCAACTTAGCAGACATGAGTTGCACCTGAAATCCTAAGTATTTAAAAGATTACTTCTTGGGAGGTGTTCATCTGAGTGCAAATTACTTTGGCTCAGAGCATTTCTTAGCTGGTGCCTCACAACTTGGATAACTGGCATGCTGTCATTTCCATACCTCACCTAAAGAATAAAAATGCTAAAAATCATGAGCTGGTTGGGTGTATTTAAAGATTTTAGGCTTTGTCTTAGTTATTCCTTTAAGGCACAACAATAGCAATATATCAGCTTTAGCTCAACTTTATATCACATGATGCAAAGCATGCTTTCTTTACTAATAGATACCCTTTTTATATTTCTCATTTATGTTAGTGTCTTTGCAAAGCTCCAATAGCAGTCAATGACAGCTGATGGAACTGCCAACCCAGCTTTGAGTAAGATAAGCAATGACATAATTAACATAATAGTTTTAAAAAGTTCTAGGCTATTTTGATTTCTTTCCTCAGCTCAAGGAATATGATAGGATGTTTTGTTGATGATCAGCATCGATTTTCATTATGTGGCTCATTCATCTCTAGTATTTCTATTATTTTAAAAAAGGTTTCTTGGATCATAATAATGAATGCTTTTTTCTTTTCAGTCTACCTGTAGAGAGATTCAACTACTAACATCTCAGGGGGGAAAAGAAAGGCAAGAAAAAAAGATGGTTCAAAAAAAATAATCTCCTAGATTATATACTTTTTTGAAAGAAATTAAAAATACATTTACTTTCAAATCCATTGGTCACTAAATTAGTCTACAGCTTTTACCCATTGCTTTTTTGCTTTTTTTTTTTTTTTTCTTCAGGGCTTTGCTTTTAAATTTTTAGGGAAGAGGTAAAGGAGTGGTGGGAAAGAAGATGTATCAGGAATGGGAAAAAGAAGAATAAATAAAAGGTAAGAGGGAAGCCAGGTAAGAACTAAGGAATATTAGGAATTATCCAATGATTAATAGTCTCAAGATCAATTGGAAAAAAGCTGAAAGGAAGGGATCTGAGAAGAGGCTTGTGTTTGTATAATCATGAACAGAAAAAAAAAAATATGGCCATAGCCATCTTTTAGTACTTTTAGTTTGGGATAAAAATGCTTAATTACTTAGTGTCCTAGGATTGTAGACTAGTTTGTATTTAATGACTATTTATTCAATTACTACATTCTAGATACTAGGCATACAACAATAACATGAAAATTGTCTTTCTCTCAAGGAGTTTATAGTCTAATGGTAATATAAGCCATCATCGTAATTTAAATATTTGTAGGAGAAATTAAATTACCTCATAGGAGCTATTTCTTTTTTTTTTTTAAGAACGTTATTTTTTTATTAATTTTATAATTATAACATTTTTTGACAATATATATGGATAGGCAATTTTTTTACAACATTATCCCTTGTAGTCCCTTCTGTTCCGAATTTTTCCCCTCCTTCCCTCTACTCCTTCCCCTAGATGGCAAGCATTCCCATATATATTAAATATGTTATAGTATATCCTAGGTACAATATATATGTGCAGAATCAAATTTTGTTGTTGATATTGCAAAGGAAGAATTGGATTCCCAAGGTAAAAATAATCTGGGAAGAGAAACAAAAAATGCTAACAGTTTACACTCATTTTTCAGTGTTCCTTTTCTGGGTATAGCTGATTCAGTCCATCATTGATCAATTGGAATTGGATTAGTTCTTCTCTATGCTGAAGATGTCCACTTCCATCAGAATACATCCTCATACAGTATCATTGTTGAAGTGTATAATAATCTCCTAGTTCTGCTCATTTCACTCAGCATCAGTTGATCAGTCTCTTCAAGCCTCTCTGTATTCATTCTGTTGGTCATTTCTTATAGAAGAATAATATTCCATAACATTCATATACCATAATTTACCCAATCATTCTCCAATTGATGGACATCCATTCATTTTCCAGTTTCTAGCCACTATGAAAAGGGCTGCCACAAACATTTTGGCACATACAGGTCCCTTTCCCTTCTTTAGCATTTCCTTGGGATATAAGCCCAGTAGTAGCACTGCTGGATCAAAGGATATGCACAGTTTGATAACTTTTTGGGCATAATTCCAGATTGCTCTCCAGAATGGTTGGATTCTTTCACAACTCCACCAACAATGCATCATTGTCTCAGTTTTCCCACATCCCCCCCCACATTCATCATTATTTGTTCCTGTCATCTTAGCCAATATGACAGGTGTGTAGTGGTATCTCAGAGTTATCTTAATTTGCATTTCTCTGATCAATAGTGATTTGGAACACTCTTTCATATGAGTGGAAATAGTTTCAATTTCATCATCTGATAATTGTCTGTTCATATCCTTTGACCATTTATCAATTGGAGAATGGCTTGATTTGTTATAGATTAGAGTCAATTCTCTGTATATTTTGGAGATAAGGCCTTTGTCAGAACCTTTAACTGTGAAAATGTTTTCCCAATTTGTTACTTCCCTTCTAATCTTGTTTGCATTAGTTTTGTTTGTACAAAAGATTTTTAATTTGATGTAATCAAAATTTTCTATTTTGTGATCAATAATGATCTCTAGTTCTCCTTTGGTCACAAATTCCTTCCTCCTCCACAAGTCTGAGAGGTAAACTATCCTATGTTCCTCTAATTTATTTATGATCTCGTTCTTTATGCCTAAATCTTGGACCCATTTTGATCTTATCTTAGTATGTAGTGTTAAATGTGGGTCCATGCCTAGTTTCGGCCATACTAATTTCCTGTTTTCCCAGCAGTTTTTGTCAAATAATGAATTCTTATCCCAGAAGTTGGGATCTTTGGGTTTGTCAAATACTAGATTGCTATTTCTATTCACTATCTTGCCCTGTGAACTTAACCTATGCCACTGATCAACTAGTCTATTTCTTAGCCAATACCAAATGGTTTTGGTGGCAGCTGCTTTATAATATAGTCCTAGATCAGGTACAGCTAGGCCACCTTCATTTGATTTTTTTTTCATTACTTCCCTTGCAATTCTCGACCTTTTGTTCTTCCATATGAATTTTGTTGTTATTTTTTCTAGGTTATTAAAATAGTTTCTTGGGAGTCTGATTGGTACAGCACTAAATAAATAGGTTAGTTTAGGGAGTATTGTCATCTTGATTGTAATCGTTCGGCCTATCCAAGAGCATTGAATGTCTTTCCAATTATTTAAATCTGACTTTATTTTTGTGGCAAGTGTTTTGTAATTTTGCTCATATAATTCCTGACTTTCCTTTGGTAGATATATTCCCAAATATTTTATACTATCGACCGTTATTTTGAATGGAATTTCTCTTTGTATCTCTTGCTGTTGGATTGTGTTGGTAATGTATAAAAATGCTGAGGATTTATGTGGATTTATTTTGTATCCTGCAACTTTGCTAAAGTTCTGAATTATTTCTAATAGCTTTTCAGCAGAGTCTTTGGGGTTCTCTAAGTATACCATCATGTCATCTGCAAAGAGTGATAGTTTGATTTCCTCATTACCTACTCTTAATTCCTTGAATCTCTTTCTCGGCTCTTATTGCCGAGGCTAGCGTTTCTAGTACAATATCATAGCAGCTATTTCAAGGCATATGAACTCAATATTTCCTTAGAAAATTCTGGGAATTTTAAGGATGTGGTGACTCAGAATTTGGGTATGTGAGATTGAAATCTCTGGCTGCTTTTGTCCATGTGGTGACCCAGTAAACAACAGCTTGTAGCTTAATGGCTTCACTGGACCAACAGATGACATTAGTTGCTTAATGGAGAGAGCAAGAAATAGCAGTTGATAGAGGCATATAAGAGCTATAGTGTATTTGACTGCCCAAGAATGTCATTTATACTAAACACTTGTGTTCTTACTTCTGTGTCCTCTCCGCTAATATGCTTATACTACAATATGGTCTCTCTCTTTGTATTTTCTATCTCATCATGGTGTGATGATATGTGGAGTATATTCTTGTATTTATAATGGGGATGATTCTCCTTCTCATTTATTTTGCTATACTGTTTAATTAAGTGTCATTGCTTTGAAATAATATGTACTATAGATGATTTTGTAAAAAGGATTATCAACGCAGTGTTAAATGTACTAAAAAACAGAAATTATTTCAGAAATTTCCCTCCTTCCCACTTTTTTTTTTCTTTTCTTTCTTTTTTTCTTTTTTTTTAAACAACTACCAGGGAAATTGGAAAGCAGTACAGGAGAAGATAAACTTAAACCAGGATCTTAAATTATAGGCCAAAATAAGCTTGAAATAGATACAACTGCTAAATATTAAAGCTTATATATTATAAAAATTAGAAAAGAACTAAATGACATCTTTCTCAGCTTTGACTTGGCAGAGAGTTCTTAACCAAATGGGGATAGAAGCAATCACAAATGATAAAAAAGATAATTTTAATTCCATTTAACTTAGTCAATAAGTCAATCATTCAACAAGTATTTATTTAGCTTCTCCTATGTGCCAGGCACTAGGCAATCAAATAGGTGTATATAAAGATTTTGAACTAATAAAATCAATACAACTTAAAAAGAGAAGATATAAAAATTTGCATATAATATCTTTAATAAAAGCCTGCTATTCAAGTTATAGAGCAAAAATAAAAAAATATACAAGATCAAGGGCCATTTCTCTCTCTCTCTCTCTTTGATAATAGCCCTTTCATTTTCAAAATGCATGCAAAGATAGTTTTCAAGATTCATCTTGCAAAACCTTTGTTCCAAATTTTTATCCCTCCCTTCACCTCCTCTCTCCTCCTTGACAGCAAATAATCCAATATAAGTTAAACATGTGTAATTCTTCTAAACAATTTCTACATTTATGTTATTGCACAAGAAAAATCAGATCAAAAAGGGGAAAAAAAGAGAAAAGAAAAAAAAGCAAGCAAACAACAACAAAAATGATGCAAATACTATGTTGCAATCCACATTCAGTTCCTACATCCCTCTTTCTGGATGCAGATGGCTCTCTCCATTACAAGTATATTGGAATTCGGGGACTTCTGGCCAAGATGGCAGCGTGGAGGCAGACAGCTGCTTGAGCTCTCTGTTTTCTCTTAGGACTTACTTCATGACAAGCCTCAGAGTTAATGCTTGATCAGAAAAGAAACACAAAAAAACCCCAGCAAGAGATGACATTCTTGATATTCGCCAGAGAAGGTCTGTGTTTGCTTGGGGGAGGGTTGAACAGACTAGGCCCAGACTGAGGGCAGGCAAGCCAGAGCTGGACAGACAGCTCACACAGCTCAGACCGGAGGGGGGAGGGGTACTATCTCTGCCCTTTCTGCAAAAAGACTTTTACCCCAGTGTGGATATTCTGTTTTGGCAGCAAGCCAGAAGCAGCAGAGAGGGTGTAAACACCAGAGGTGAAGAATAAAACCCCAGAAAGGTAGCGTCTCTCAGAACCCAGCCTGGAGTGACTCAGCACATTCTCAGAGCCTCAGAACACAGATTCAGTGCAACTATCTCTGTCCTGTTAGTGCCTCGCTGCTGCCCTCCCCCCCAGTCTGTAGAGGAAGCCCATTAACACCATCCAGCCCCATCCCCCAAAATAGACCTATTGTTTCTCTTGTCAATTTGTTTTTTTCAATTTGCTCTGACAAAATGAACAAAAAATTCAAAAGGGCTCTAACCATTGACAGCTGCTATAGGAAAGAGAGCAGACCTCAAATACTGAGGACACTAAAAGCAGATTGTCCCCAGAGGAATCCCCTAAGGGGGATATGAGCTACTCCTCAATACAAAAGAATCTCATAGAGGAAATCAAAAAGCTCTCACAAGAGAGCTAGAAGAGAAATGGAAAAAAGGAAAGGGAAGCTTGGCAAGAGAGCCTGGAGAAATAATTCCACGCATTTAAAGACAGAGTGGATAAAGAAAACAAATCATTGAGAAACAAAATTAGTGAATTGGAAAAGGTAAACAACTCCAAGGAAAACAGGACTAGTGAGCTGGATAAAGAAATCAGCAAAAAATAAAAAATAAAATGGATAAAATGGAAAAAAATTCCATAGAAGAAAAAAACTCACTTAAAAACACAATTGGACAATTACAAAAAGATATAAAAAAAGTGAGTGAAGAAAATACATCACTGAAAATTAGACTCGAACAAGTAAAATGAATGACTCGAAGAGAAACCAATAGGTAGTCAAGCAAAACCAGAGAAATGAAACAATTGAAAAGAATGTCAAGTACCTTATTACCAAGACAACAGACCTGGAAAACAGACCCAGGAGAGAAAATTTGAGAATAATCAGACTCCCTGAAAAATGTGAGGAAAAAAGAGCTTGGACACTATTTTTGAGGAAATTATCAAAGAGCCCAGACGTTTTGGAAACAGAGGGTAAAATAGACATTGAAAAAATTCATTGATCACCTACTGAAAGGGACCCTAAAATCAAAACGCCAAGAAATATATTGTCCAAGTTCAAGAACCATCAGACAAAGGAAAAAATATTGGAAGCTGCTAGAAAAAAGCAATTCAGATATGGAGTATCCACAATAAAGATAACCCAGGATCTAGCAGTGTCCACATTAAAAGAACGAAGGGCCTGGAACATGATACTCCGAAAGGCTAAGGAACTTGGTATGCAGCCAAGAATGACTTACCCAGCAAAAATGAGCATCATTTTCCAGGGAAGAAGATGGATATTTAATGAAATAAGTGAATTCCATCTATTCTTGATGAAAAAACCAGACCTACATAAAATGTTTGATCTTCAAATACAGAACTCAAGAGATTTCTAAAAAGGTAAAAAGAAATCTTGAGAACTATACTTCTGCCATAAAAATATGTAAAGAACATATGTATAATTTGTCCTAGAAACTGAGGTGGAAAGGAAATTATATCATAAAAAAATGTAAAGTGGTGGTACTACATCTCATGAAGAGGCAAAGGTAACCTATTATATCTGAGAGAAAGAAAGGAGGGAGATGAACATAGTGTGTATCAATAGACATATTTGATTTATGGTAAAACTTCTTCCACTTCATTGAAAAGTGAGAGGGAAGGAGTAAGCTAAGGGGAAGGGAATACAGAAATTGTGAGGAAAAGGGTAAAATAAGGGGAGGAACTTTAAGATGGGGGAGGGATACTAAAAATGGAGGGCTGTGAAAAGCAAGTGGTGTTCACACGTTTAATACTGGGTAGGGGGGTAAGAGGGAAGGAAAGGGGAAAAGCATAAGCAGGGGTTAATAGGATGGCAAGCAATATAGAATTAGTCATTTTAACCATAAATGTGAATGCAGCAAACTACCTCATAAAAAGGAAGCAGCTAGCAGACTGGATTAAAAGTCAGAATCCTAGAATCTTACTATATGTTGTTTACAGGGTGGTACATTCAAACTAAAAGTAAAAGGGTGGAGCAGAATTTACTATGCTTCAGGCAAAGCCAAAAAAGCAGGGATAGCCATCCTCATCTCAGATAAAGCAAAAACAAAAATTGATCTAATTAAAAGAGATAAGGAAGGGCATTATATCCTGCAAAGGGTAGCATCAATAATGAAGCAGTATCAATATTAAACATATATGCACCAAGTGGTGCAGCATCTAAATTCTTAAAAGAGAAATTAAGAGAGCTGCAAGAAGAAATAGAAAAACTATAATAGTGGGAGATCTCAACCTTGCACTCTCAGAATTAGATAAATCAAACCACAAAATAAATAATAAAGAAGTCAAAGAATACTATAAAAGTTTGATATGATAGATCTTTGGCAAAAGCTAAATGGAGACAGAAAGGAGTATACTTTCTTCTCAGCAGTTCATGGAACCTATACAAAAATTGATCATATATTAGGGCATAAAAACCTTAAAATCAAATGCAGTAAGGCAGAAATAGTAAATGCATACTTTTCAGACCACAATGCAATCAAAATTACATTTAATAAAAAGCCAGGGGAAAATAGACCAAAAAATAATTGGAAACTCAATAATCTCATACTAAAGAATGATTGGGTAAAACAGCAAATCATAGACATAATTAATAACTTCACCCAAGAAAATAACAATAATGAGACATCATACCAAAATGTGTGGGATACAGCCAAAGCAGTAATAAGAGGAAGTTTTATATCTCTACAGGCCTACTTGCATAAAATAGAGAAAGAGAGGGCCAACAAATTGGGCTTACAACTAAAGTTGCTAGAAAGGGAACAAATTAAAAACCCCCAGACAAACACAAAACTTGAAATTCAAAAAATAAAAGGTGAGATTAATAAAATTGAAAGTAAAAAAAAAAAAAAAAAACCACTATTGAATTAATTAATAAAACTAAGAGTTGGTTCTATGAAAAAAACAACAAAATAGATAAACCCTTAGTAAATCTGATTAAAAAAAGGAAAGAGTAAAAGCAAATTGTTAGTCTTGAAAATGAAAAGGGTGAACTCACCACTAATGAAGAGGAAATTAGAACAATAGTTAGGAGCTACTTTGCTCAACTTTATGCCAATAAATTCGATAACTTAAATGAAATGGAAGAATACCTTCAAAAATATAGCTTGCCCAGATTAACAGAGGAAGAAGTAAGTAGTCTAAATAGTCCCACCTCAGAAAAAGAAATAGAACAAGCTATTAACCAACTCCCTAAGAAAAAAATCCCCAGGACCAGATGGATTTACATGTGAATTCTACCAAACATTTAAAGAACAATTAACTCCAATGCTATATAAACTATTTGAAAAAATAGGGATTGAAGGAATCCTACCAAATTCCTTTTATGACACAGACATGGTACTGATACCTAAACCAGGTAGATCAAAAACTGAGAAAGAAAACTATAAACCAATTTCCTTAATGAATATTGATGCTAAAATCTTAAATAAGATATTAGCAAAAAGACTTCAGAAAATCATCCCCAAGTTAATACACTATGACCAAGTGGGATTTATACCAGGAATGCAGGGCTGGTTTAATATTAGGAAAACTATTAGTATTATTGACCATATTAATAATCAAATTAATAAAAACCATATGATCATTTCAATATATGCAGAAAAAGCATTTCATAAAATCCAACATCCATTCCTACTAAAAACGCTTGAGAGTATAGGAATAAATGGACTATTCCTTAGAATAATCAGGAGCATATATTTAAGACCGTCAGTAAGCATCATATGTAATGGCGATAAACTAGAACCTTTCCGTATAAGATTAGGAGTGAAACAAGTTTGCCCACTATCACCATTACTATTCAATATAGTACTAGGAACTCCAGCCTCGTCAATAAGAGCCGAGAAAGAGATTCAAGGAATTAGAGTAGGAAATGAGGAAATCAAATTATCACTCTTTGCAGATGACATGATGGTATACTTAGAGAACCCCAAAGACTCTGCTAAAAAGCTATTAGAAATAATTCAGAACTTTAGCAAAGTTGCAGGATACAAAATAAATCCACATAAATCCTCAGCATTTTTATACATTACCAACACAATCCAACAGCAAGAGATACAAAGAGAAATTCCATTCAAAATAACGGTCGATAGTATAAAATATTTGGGAATATATCTACCAAAGGAAAGTCAGGAATTATATGAGCAAAATTACAAAACACTTGCCACAAAAATAAAGTCAGATTTAAATAATTGGAAAGACATTCAATGCTCTTGGATAGGCCGAACGAATATAATCAAGATGACAATACTCCCTAAACTAACCTATTTATTTAATGCTATACCAATCAGACTCCCAAGAAACTATTTTTTTTTAATTAATTTTTCCAAATTATCCCCTCTCTCCCTCCACTCCCTCCCCCTGATGACAGGTAATCCCATACATTTTACATGTGTTACAATATAACCTAGATACAATATATGTGTGTAAATACCATTTTCCCAAGAAACGATTTTAATGACCTAGAAAAAATAACAACAGAATTCATATGGAAGAACAAAAGGTCGAGAATTTCAAGGGAAGTAATGAAAAAAAAATTAAATGAAGGTGGTCTAGCTGTACCTGATCTAGAAATATATTATAAAGCAACAGTCACCAAAACCATTTGGTATTGGCTAAGAAATAGACTAGTTGATCAGTGGCATAGGTTAGGTTCACAGGGCAAGGTAGTGAATAAAAATAGCATTTGACAAACCCAAAGATCCCAAATTTTGGGATAAGAATTCATTATTTGACAAAAACTGCTGAGAAAACTGGAAATTAGTATGGCAGAAATTAGGCATGGACCCACATTTATCACCACATACTAAGATAAGATCAAAATGGGTCCAAGATATAGGCATAAAGAATGAAATCATAAATAAATTGGAGGAACATGGGATGGTGTACCTCTCAGACTTGTGATGGAGGAAGGAGTTTGTGTCCAAGGGAGAACTAGAGACCATTATTGATCACAAAATAGAAAATTTTGATTACACCAAATTAAAAAGTTTCTGCACAAACAAAACTAATGCAAACAAGATTAGAAGGGAAGTAACAAATTGGGAAAACATTTTTACAGTTAAAGGTTCTGACAAAGGCCTCATCTCCAAAATATACAGAGAATTGTCTTTAATTTATAAGAAATCAAGCCATTCTCCAATTGATAAATGGTCAAAGGATATGAACAGACAATTACCAGATGATGAAATTGAAACTATTTCCACTCATATGAAAGAGTGTTCCAAATCACTATTGATCAGAGAAATGCAAATTAAGACAACTCTGAGATATAATTACACACCTGTCAGATTGGCTAAGATGACAGGAACAAATAATGATGAATGTTGGAGGGGCTGTGGGAAAACTGGGACACTGATGCATTGTTGTTGGAGTTGTGAAAGAATCCAACCATTCTGGAGAGCAATCTGGAATTATGCCGAAAAAAGTTATCAAAATGTGCATACTCTTTGACCCAGCAGTGCTACTACTGGGCTTATATCCCAAAGAGATACTAAAGAAGGGAAAGGGACCTGTATGTGCCAAAATGTTTGTGGCAGCCCTTTTTATGGTGGTAAAAACTGGAAAATGAATGGATGCCCATCAATTGGAGAATGGTTGGGTAAATTATGGTATATGAATGTTATGGAATTGTATTGTTGTATAAGAAATGACCAACAGGAGGAATACAGAGAGGCTTGGAGAGACTTACATCAACTGATGCTGAGTGAAACGAGCAGAACTAGGGGATCATTATACACTTCAACAATGATACTGTATGAGGATGTAGTCTGTTGGAAGTGGATGTCTTCAACATAGAGAAGAGCTAATCCAATTCCAATTGATCAATGATGGACAGAATCAGCTACATCCAGAAAAGGAACACTGGGAAATGAGTGTAAACTGTGAGCATTGTTTTTTTTTTTTTGTTGTTGTTTTGTTTTGTTTTGTTTTGTTTTGTTTCTCTTCCCAGATTATTTTTACCTTCAGAATCCAATCCTTCCTTTGCAACAACAACAACAACAAAATTCGGTTCTGCACATATATATTGTACCTAGGATGTACTATAAGATATTTAATATGTATGGGAGTGCCTGCCATCTAGGGAAGGGGGTGGAGGGAAGGAGGGGAAAAATTTGGAACAGAAGGGAGTACAAGGGATAATGTTGTAAAAAAATAAAAAATTTACCTATGCATATGTACTGTCAAAGAAAATGTTATAATTATAAAAATTAATAAAAAACAAAATTAAAAAAACAACAACAAGTATATTGGAATTGTCCTGAATCACCTCATTATTGAAAAGAGTCAAATCCATCAGAGTTGATCATCATATAATCTTGTTGCTGTGTGCAATATTCTCTTGGTTCTACTTACTTCACTTAGCATGTTCATATAAGTCCAGGCTTTTCTGAAACCATCCCTTTTAAATGATTTCTTTAGAAACACTGCCAGCTCAAAGGGTATCACAATTTGATAGCTTTTGGGGCATAGTTTCAAATTGCTCTCCAGAATGGTTGGATCGGTTCATAACTCTACCAACAATATATGTAATCCAGTTTTCCCACATCCCTTCCAACATTTATCATTGTTTCCTGTCATCTTAGCCAATCTGAAAGGTGTGTAGTGTGGTACCTCAGAGTTGTCTTAATTCACATTTCTCTAATCAAAAGTGATTTAGAACATATTTTCATATATATGACTAGATGTGACTTTAATTTCTTCATCTGAAAATTGTTCATATCCTTTAGACATTTATCAATTGGAGAATGGCTTGTATTCTTATAAATTTGAGTCAATTCTCTATTTTAGAAATGAAGTCTTTATCAGAACTTCAAGGACCATTTCTCAAAGTAAAATAATCATTGTTTATGTACAAATAGTTCTCCAAATAGGAATTGCAAATTCCTGGCAATCAAAAGAGTTGTTCCATATACCTGCTGACATCAAAATGTAAATTAAAACAGCTTTGGCATTTTGACTCACACCTAGAAAAGTGGCAATGGTTGCAAAAGGATAGAAAAGCCAGTGATGTAGGGGCTCTGGGTCAACATTGATAATAATTCTTTATTGGTGGACCTGTGAAATTGTCCAAAAGTCTTGGAAAGCAATTTGAAATTTTGGTAAGAATGTTCATGAAATCTATAACAGTATAGAAAGTGATCTAAGATTACAGTGTTTATATGCTTTGTCCCAGAGATACTGCTACTAGGTATATATCCACAGAAGAAAAAAACAGAAAGAAACATCCCACATGTACAAAAAATTATTTGTAGATGCTTTCTTGTAGTTGCAAAGAATAGGAAACAAAGTAGTTCTAATCAATTGTGCAATGGATAACCAAATTATAGTGCATGGATACAATGAAATGTTACTATTAAGATGAAGAATTTAGAGAGAGGTTAAGAGGACTTACTAAGTAAGCAAATGCAGAGTAAAGTAATCAGAACCTATAAAACAATATGTGCAATGAGTACAGCAATTTAAGTAGTAAGTAATAAGTAGCAAAAGCAATGCAGATGGAACATTATGTATATATAATGATCTAAACTTTTCTTCAAAGAAGAGGCTTTCCTTCCTTTCCCTTTCCTTACATCCTTCCATTTTTTTCCCTGAGGTGAGCAGTTATGGAGCTGGAATATTGCATATACAATCAGATTCTATTATGTATTGGTTAACAGTGCAGAAGGTTTTTTTTTTTTCCTGTTTCTTTTTGGCTACATGTGGTGGCTCTCTAGGTAGTAGAATTGGAGAGTTGCAGTCAGAAATAAAGGTGGGATAAAAAACAAAAGGTATCAGTAACATTTGAAATTTTTTAGAAAGATGAAAGCTACTTTTTGTTTTCTTCAGGGGTAAAAAGAATATAAGTAGATGCTTGTTATTGTTGAGTGAGTGCTAACATCAAACAGTATTGATCCTGAGTTAGTTTTCAAGAAGTCTACAATTTGAGGGGGTTGGGAGGAGTGAAATGAGAGGGTAGAAAGGGAGGAAGCTAACCTCTGGTTGCATATAGATATTCTTTTTTAGAGAATGTAGACTTTATTTTTTATAGCTCAATTCCAGTGAAACTATCTGGATGATGATATAATTAAAATTTGTATTTTTTTTTTCTGTTTTGAGTGTTTCTTTTTCAATGCCTTCCAAGACAAGTTGCCTGACTAGCAAAATTAGAAGAAATGTGGTTTAAATGATAAGGGTGTCTCAGTGGGTAGCACTGATGAATTCTTTAATTTGGGTATCGTTGATCATGAATTGTGAAGTTAATCTTGAGATGTGAGAGACATTAATAAGTGCATTTGTGCTTGACCTATAAAATGAGTGATCAATATGTCCCATAGGGCCATGAAATTGTCATGTTCACAGTAGAACCATCACCATCACCAGGCAATTTTAAATGACTAGTTTTACATTTTCATCATAAGAAAAATTTGTGAATACCTTTTCTATTGGAAGCCAGTGCTCTGAGTCTGTTAGGACAGACTTTTGTCAGTTATTAAAGTTTTCTTAAAGTTAAATTCTGTTTCCCCTCTTTAATCCTCTCTCTTTTATGAGGAAAATAGCTGCAATTTACTTCTTTGGAAACTTTTAACTTATCAAAATAATAACAATAACTAATAATGACAATACCTTAAATTTATTTTGAGTTTTATAGTTATAAAGCACTTTATATTCATTGTCTCATTTGAATTTCATAAGAACTCTGTAAAAATGGGTATCACAAACTCCAGTTGCTTTACTCTATTTAGACTCTGTGGAATTGATTTTACTCCAAGGTGTATATCATTTTCACCCCAGTAAACAGTCTCCTATTGGTGGAAATCAGATCCTTAAAAGATGTTTCCTTTATTAATTTTTATGCAGATAAAATGATCTAAGACAATTCCCAAAGACTATCCATATCTAGACAAAGAATTATGGAGTCTTAAAAGCAAATCGAAGTATACTATTTTCATTTATTTTTTTCTTGTGTTGTGATTCTTCTTTCACAAAATGACTAATGGGGAAATAATTTTATATGGTTATATATGTGTGATCTATATCAGACTGCTAGCCATGTTGAGGGAGGCAGAAGGGAGAAAAAGATGGAAATCAAAATTTTATAAAGGGAAATGTTGAAAACTGTCTTTACTTATAATTGGAAAAAATAAAATACTATTAAGTTAGGGGAAAACAAACAAACAAACAAAAAAATCCTTTCTATGCAGAAAGTTGAAACTATCATTATCATGGCAGAATGAAGGGCTCCATCAGATATCTATTTAATTAAAGTCCTCCATGACTATGATGTTGTACCATGCTTCAAGTTTGTTATGTACTTCCAAAAGTTTTGATTTGTTCTTTTTGTTCACATGCTACAGAATTTATTTCTGTCTATCTCTCCCTCTTTCAAAGTCTTTTTCTTTCCTTCTTTGTTTCTTCATTTCCCCATTTGTTTTCTTCTACTAGTTCCTGGATTTCATTACATGCATCTCTTCTCTCTGTCTCACTGTCACTGTTTCTGTCTTTCTCTTTCTCTCTCTCTTTCCTCTCTCTTTTTCTCTCTCTAAACCCATATCTATACCTATACCTATATCTATGTCTATATCTAGATACAATGCTATTCTGCATTTACTCTTCCCCATAAATGCTCCTTTACTTATCCCATTTCTTTTGTATATAGTTTAAGTTTCCAAAGCCAAATTCTTTGGTCTGAGTAATATCTATTAAGAAGAATTTTTTTTTCCTTCATTAGAATCACACAAGTTTTTACTCTATATTTTTGTACATTTGGGCATAGATATATTAGAATATGGGGGTTTTTTGGAGGGTCTAATTTCTTGGATTATATTTTTCCTCTTGTGAATTTCTGGGTATCTATTCATTTTATTTCTGAATTGTACTACATTTTGTGGCTTCCAGCCTGATAGATATTCATAGTCCTCCTTATTCAGTTTAAAGCCCTTTTGATTAGCTATGTAAAACTTTAGATATGCAAGGTCTTTCCTGATTCCTCCAATTATTAGTGTTATCTCTTATCATCTTTACTTGATGAATTCCATCTTTTAATCAAAATCTGTCATCACTATATTTTAAACTGTGGTCATAATTCAAATCCTATCACAGGTTCCATTTTTTGAACTTGGGGTTAACTTTATAAATATTTGTTTTCCCTCCTTCTATACTTGTTGAAATTGAGAAACTCAATCTGTTGTTCTTCTTGCTTGTTGGCTACCCTAGAAAATGATTATGGAAAGCTACTTTCAGTCATCTTAAACTCTGGAGTTTTTATTCTCTTCACCTCTAATATACCTTTTCACTTTGCTAGTTCCTTGATAACTAAATTTAATTTAATTCAGTTCGAGACATTTAATAAGTATCTAATATATGAAGAGCACCATGATAGATACTAGACATACAGGTAAAAAAGAAAAAAAAAGTTGCTGCCTTCAAGGAGATTGCATTGTAGAAACAGAAAGGTAAGTAAAAAGTATATACAAAGTTATACAAATAAATATTAGGAGGAAGAGACTCATAACAGTTGGGAGAATCAAGAAAAGCCATATGGCTCAAAGGTTGTGCTCTGAAAGAAGCAAAGGATTCAATTCCTCCTCCCCCACCAGGGAATATGAGGAGCAAATGCCTTATGGATAGAGGGAACAACTTTTTCAAAGTCATAGAAACAGATGAGAAGACCAATTTGTCTGAAATAGAAAATAAAAGAAGAAAAATAAATGAAGAATGAAAAATTTTGGAAATAATTTGGAATTTGTAGATGAGAACTAGACTATGGAGGACATTAAATGCTAGCTTGGATCATCTGTATTTCTCAAAATCTAGAAGGACATCTGTGCTTTAATCAGATCCATGTTTTAGGAATTGGAAACTGTAGTGGATGGATTGAAGAGGAGGCAAGATTGGCTATATGAAGGCCAAGAAAGAGGCTATTGAAAAAGTTCAGACAAGATGTGATGATCCATAACAGATGCTGTATCAGTGGAAGGAAGGACCATTTAAGAGAAATGTTTTGGGCATAGAATTGACAAGGTGCAACAACAGATAGATAATTGAGGACCAGGGAGAAGGAATAATCAGGGATGATTTTAAGATGCTGTATTTAGGTGTCTAAAAGTGAAGAGGTTCAGCTCCCCTTGATTCCTAGTCAGGGAGCCAAATGATGAGGTTCAGAGCAGGGCAGGGAGTAGTGGGAACCCCTTTCTGGCAGCTCAGGTCCTTTGTAAATGAATTTACGAACCTGAAAAGTTAAACTGGCAAAAGAAGTTTATTATTGTATTGGGAAGTTAGCCTTTGCTACAAAGACTGAATTCCTTGGTGGCAAGGTACCAACAGAGGGATATAAAGTTTAAAGCATAGAAATCCAGGCAGGAAGATAAAGAGGGCATAGTCCTATTGGAGAAATAGAGGAGAGAGAGATAAAGGGAGAGTAACTCTGAAAGAGAATGTCTTTCAGCAGGCAAAGGGTTGCAGCTTATGCCAAGGTGAGAGAGAGGTTCCTTGGCATGGCATGTTAGGTCCTCTGCAAGAATGAGCCCCAAGTTGCCTCTTTTTTATCATTGAAACCTTGGCTGGAAGCTGGGGGCAGCTCTTGATAGGGGCTGGGAGCAGTTTAAGCTGGAATCAGAATAGAAAAATTTAGAATTGAATGATGCTGGATACATATAGAAATGCTGGTAATTTATGTGGATTTATTTTGCATCCTGCAATTATGCTGAAGTTGTAATTGTTTCTAGTAGTTTTTTTAGTTGCTTCTCTAAGTATATCATCATATTATTTGCAAAGAGTGAAAATTTTGTTTCCTCATTCCTATTCTAATTTCTTTAATTTCTTTTTTTTTCTATTATTGCTAAGCTAACATTTCTTTTCTTTCTTTCTCTCTCTTTTTCTTTTTATAATATTTAGCATATGAGATTTATTTAGTTTACCTGATATTCAAAAAATTTCTTGAGAATTGTTTATATTCATCTTGTTACCATCTTTCATTTTTCTTTCTTGTTTTTTTTTTTTTTTTTTTTTTTTAAAGCTTTTTATTTTCAAAACCTATGCATGGACAATTTTTCAACATTGACCCTTGCAAAACCTTATATTGCAGTTTTCCCTCCTTCCTTCACCCCCTTCTCCAGATGGCAAGAAATCCAATATGTGTTAAACATAGTTAAAATATGTTAAATCCAATAAATGCATGCATATTTATACAATTATGTTGCTGTACAAGAAAAATCAGATCAAAAAGGGAAAAAAAAGAGAAAAAATAAAATGTAAGCAAATAGCAACAAAAAGAGTAAAAACGCTATGTTGTAATATACACTCAGTTCCCACAATCCCCTCTCTGGGTGTAGATGGCTTAGTTCCATTGGAACTAAGGGCTAATATTTCTAATACAAAATTAATGATAATATTGAGAATGTTTCTAGTTTATCCTAGATGGTTTTAAATAGCTGCTACTGATCATTTTAAGGAAAACTCCATTCTTATGTTCTTTATTCTTTTTAATAGAAATGGGTGTTAGATTTTATCAAATGCTTTTTCTGCATCTATTGAGATAATCATATGGTTTCTGTTAGTCTGCTTATTGACATAGTCAATTATGCTAATAGTTTCCCTAATATTGAAGGAGTCTTGCATTCCTGGTATAAATCCTACTTGGTCATAGTGTATTATCCTGGAGATAACTTGCTATAATCTCTTTGCTAATATTCTATTTAAGATTTTTTTGCATCAGTATTCATCAGGAAAATTGGCCTATAATTTTCTCCCATCTGGTTTACCATATCTGTGTCATAAAAGGAATTTGGCATTATTCCTTGTTTTCCTATTTTTCCAAATACTTTGTAACAGTATTTTCCAAATAGTGGAGATTTTTTCTTAGGGTATTGATTAATAGCTTATTCAATTTCTTTTTCTAAAATGGGACTATTTAAATAATTTACTTCCTCCTCTGTTAATCTGGACAATCTATATTTTTGTAAGTATTCATAGTTTCACTTAGATTATCAGATTTGTTGGCATACAGTTAGACAAAACTTCTTCTAATTATTGCTTTAATTTCCTCTTCATTGGTGAAAAATTCACCTTTTTCATTTTTTGATACTATCAATTTGATTTTCTTCTTTTTTCTAATCTAATTAACAAAAGGTTTACCTATTTTGTTGTTTTTTTTTTTAATATGAAACTGTTAGTTTTGTTTATTAGTTCAATAGCTTTCTTACTTTCAGTTTTATTTTCAAAATTTCAAATTTGACATTTAAATTGGGAATTTAGTATGTTCTTTTTCTAGCTTTTTTTAGTTGCATCCTCAATTCATTGATCTTTTCTTTCTCTATTTTATTCAAGTAAGCATCTAGAGATATAAAATTTCCCCTAAGAATAGTTTTTGGCTGTATCCCATAAATTTTGATATGAGTCTCATTATTGTCATCCTCTTAGATGAAATTATCAACTGTGTATATGATTTGTTGTCTCATCTATTCATTCTTTAGATTAGATTATTTAGTTTCCAATTAAATTTTGCTCTATTTTTCTCTGGTCCTTTATTACATGTTATTTTGACTATATCATGATCTGAAAAAAGATGCATTTACTATTTCTGCCTTTCTGCATTTTATTTTGGGGTTTTTATGTCCTAATACATTTTCAATTCTTGTGTAGGTTGTGTAGTGATTAAAAAAAAGCATATTCCTTTCTGTTCCCTTTCAATTTTCTCCAAAAGTCTATTACACTTATTTTTCTAAAATCCTACTTACCTCCTTAACTTTTCTCTTATTCATTTTCTGGTTTGATTTATTTAGTTCTGATAAAGCAAGATTGAGGCTTACTTGTATAGTTTTTTTCTATTTTTTTTTTTTCTTTCTTTCTTTTTTTCCCGAGGCAATTGGGGTTAAGTAACTTGCCCAGGATCACATAGCTAGGAAGTGTGAGGCCAGATTTGAACTCAGGTCCTTCTGACTTCAGGGTTGGTGCTCTACCCACTGCACTAACTAGCTGCCCCCTATTTCTTCTTGCATATCTTTTAACTTCTCTAGGAATTTGGATGCTATACCACATGATGCATATATGTTTAATACTGATATTACTTTATTAAATCTATGGTATGCTTTAGTAAAATGTACTTTTCTTCCTTGTCTTTTTAAATTTTTGCTTGATCTGAGATCAGGCTTACTACCCCTACTTTACTTAGCTGAAGCGTAAAGGTTCGTTCTAGCTTTTTATCTTTGCTTTGTATGTATCATTCTACTTTAAATGTATTTCTTGTAACAAAACATATTGTAGGATTCTGGCTTTTAATCCAGTCTGCTATCTACTTCCATTTAATGAAAGAATTCATACCATTTAAATTTAGAGTTAAAATTACCCACTATATTTCTTGCCATCTTACTTTCCCCAAGTTTTACTTTTCTTTTTCCTTAACCCCTTTCCTTCCTCTCCTGTGTTTTGCTTCTTGCCACTACCTCCCTCAATCTATCTGATGTTTCATTGAATGATCATCTTTCTCCAAAAAGATAATATTTAATTTTGCTGAACTTAAACTTTAAAACTTTAAATCCAAAATCCACTTATTCACCCAACAAATTGTACATTGAGTAATACCATTGATTATTTCACTTACTCTCTAAATATATCAAAGTACTCATAATGTGGAAGTTATTCTGTGAGGCATGCAAAATGAATGAATGGCTGCTACTCACAGAGTTTATAGTCTAGTAATAAGTGCCACTGGGATGTGCAAAAAAAAATGCAAAAGGAATTCATAGTAGGTAAGTAATCACTTGTGAATGTGTTAATCAGGAAGACTTCATGAAAAAGGTGGCATTTAAGTCATTGCCTCATTCAACAACATGTATTGTTGCAATATGGTTGCAAAGCACTGTGGGATAGTAAAGAGTGATGGATTCAGAGTCAGACATCCTATGTCTACATCCTAGCTCTGTCATTTACTATCCATAAAATCAAGGGGAAAGATATAATCTCTCTAGACTTTAGTTTTCTTATTTAAAAATGACATTCCTAGACTAGCTAGTTTCTGATGTTCTTTTATTCAAAATCTATGATTCAATCAATGATATGTATTCTTTTGACCTCAAGTATATTATGGTTTTATTGGGAAGGTAAGATGAACAAACAAACAATAACTTGTGGCAGAATGTAACAAGCACCTTAATGGTATTTATAATATAATATGTTTGTAAGTATATTTTATGTGAATTCATAGGAAGGAGAGATAACATCTCATTAAAGGAACTGGAGAAAGAATCATGAAAAAAGTGTCATCTTCACTAGACCTTAAAGGATGGGTAGGATTTTGAGATTTAGAGATGGAGGGGAGGCAAGGTAGCTTTTTTAGGCAGATTAACCATGCACATAGACACTCACTCATAGATGTATGCACATGCACATTGAGACACTGAAGAAATAGCATGAAGCAGTGGAAAGAGCACTGGCTTTGGAATCCAAGGACCTGAGTTTAAATCCTCCCTCCAATATTTTCTATCCATATGACCCTGGGCAATTCATTTAACTTCCCTGTATCTGAGTTCTCTTATCTGTTAAATGAAGGAGTTAGATGAAAAAGTTTCTGAACATTTTTGTGGGTCTAGATTTATAATACCAGAGGTAAAATCCAGACCATATTTGGGGAACAGCAAATAGTTCACTGAGACTAGAGAAGAGAATATGTGCACAATAGAATTTTTAGCTATAGAAATGTAGAAGGGGGGGAACCTCAATAGAGAATCTTGAATGTCATATTAAGAGGTTTAGAAGTAATTTAAAAGATAAAGAATGACAGTGAACATTTATGAATAGAAAGCTATGAGAATTATATTCAGTGAGCATTGGTAGGCAAACACAATGTGATATACTGCATAGTGTTAGACTTTGGATTAGGAAGACCTAGCTTCAAATCCTATCTTGTATACTTCCTAGCTGTATGACACTGGGCAAATCACTTAATACCTCTGTGCTTCCATTCCCTTAAATGTGAAAAATGAAGAGGCAGGACTTGAAGATAGCTTAAGTCTTTTCTAACTTTAAATTCACAATTCAATAAATTAGTATTTCCATTTCACATGTATTATTGAATTTTTCAGAATACTTAATGATGTTCTTAAGAGAGAGGAAGGCTACAAGTTACAGTATCTGTCACTTATTAGATGTTCTCATCAGTCTGTATTTCTATTTAAAGCCTGGTATGAATCATCATTGGCCTACTGCTTTTTTTCTGATGGTATTGGTAATTCTATCATCATTTTGACCCCACTCTTATTTTTGTTGTTTGGAATATTGCATTCATATCTGTCTCTGAGGATATTTTTATTCTTAAGCAGTAAGTATTTTCTTGGAAGCGACCTATTCTTTCAAGAACTCCCTTGATATTTTTATTGAGTTGCTATCTTAAAGAGGCCCTCATTCTATTTCCCAATAGTTTCCCAACAATCCTGTTTTTGAATTGTAATAAACAATTGTCCCTATAAAAAGCTCCAAATCACTCTTCATTATTCGGAAAACACTTCTGTAGACTTTCAGTCTTTTTTTCTTCAAATGTTAAGTCCTTGATATTTTACTCTGAGAACTGCTAGTCCTTCTTTGTTCCTCAAAAAAAAAAAATCAAATTTTTTGTTATTAGAATTGAGAAATATCTTAGGATGAAGTCATTGCAGAAATTCAATGACTTTCTTCTTGTAATAATAAGTCATAGATACTGTAGAAGGGCATTCAGAAAGCTATATAGTTTAATCTATGTATGTTAACCTATGTATGTTACAGGTGACAAACTAGGCAAGACTTGTTGACAGTTCTATAAACAATAAGCTTCATAGGTGGGATTGGAATACAGTCCTCTGATTCCAAAAGACAATGTTTTTTCTGTGTTTCCATTTTGTTTTCCCTTTCTAACTATGTTATTCCTTGCCTGAGGGAGTCAGAATGAATATATTTATATTCATAATTTAAACCAAAATTAACTGGTTGCTTCTGTTTTTTTTTTTCTATTTTCTTTTAAAATTTATTGTGTAGATATTTGTAATGTTCTGTTGTCTCCAGAAACTGCCCATGGCTCTCTGGGAGGAGATCAGCTGTCTCAATTCAATCTCCTGGCCAGACTCTTCTTCCTGTAGAGAGCCATCCCAACTCTGACCTAGAGTAGACTCCTCCTCCAGGCCCAATGTGGTTTCTTTTATCCTCCCAGAGAATGGGTGTGGAATAACTCAGGGGCTTGTGGGAAAAATACTTCAACCAATGAACTTGCCCCTCTTAAACATGTAAGCTCCTCCCCAGAAGTTCAAAGGGGTAAAACTCCTCTTAAAGGCCAGAACTAAAAGGTGTGGACTAGAGAATTGTTAAGTACTGACTTAGCACTTAGTAAGAACCTAACATCTCATTATCTCATTAGCACTTAATAAGAACCTAACATCTCCCCCTTTCTTTTGATTTAGACCATAGGGTTGTCATGACCTTGAAACATAAATCCATCAATAGGTGAGGTATTACACATAATTACATAGATTACATAAACACATAGTAACATAGTAACATAACACATGCTAGAAGTATGTAACAAATAACATGATCAAATAATCATAAATTGAGAATTTATAAATGTCCATAAGTCCATTGTCCATTAGTCTCATCTTGTGTTAGGAAATCAAATGATTCCTGCTGGTTTTAAAGTTCTTTATCAGTCTTTTTATTAGCCATGCTCTTTCAGTGTCAGATGTTTCTTAGATTTTCTCCTTTGTTTTGAGGTCTTTCTCTTTTTCTGTCTCTCTCTGATGGACAAGGTGAATACGACTAGTTGGCACCCATCTGATTCCTTCTCCATCTGAAGAAATACAAGCAAACCCTATCCCCCAGGCAGTTAACCTATCTGGTCCCTTCCATTCACCACTTTCTGGGTCTCTCCACATCACCTGGCGATTACCTAAGGACAGTGGAGCTGCTAGCACTGGACACTGCCCTTCTGGTGGGTAATAAAACATGTCTGCTGGAGCCAGTGTATCTTTGTCAAAAATTAGAAAATTAATGGTATAGAGGACTAAATTTAGAAGTTCTCTAGGGTTACCTGTGGCTCCCCCTTTCTTTTGTTTTTGTAGGAGTGTCTTAATGTCTCTGTTTCTTCTCTCTACTATTGCCTGACCTTGCGGATTAAAAGGTATTCCAGTGGTGTGTAAAATCTTATACTGCGCACAAAAGTGTGCAAAATGTTTAGAAGAATATGCAGTTATTATCTGTTATTATTTCTTGTGGCACACCCATAATTATAAATGCTTGGATAAGGAATTCATTGACCACTCGGGCTGTCTCTTTTGACGTTGGCACTGTAAAAGTGAATCCTGAAAAGGTATCTACTACCAAGTGGATAAAAGACAGATGACAAAAAGAGTTATAATGGGTCACATACATTTGCCAGATTTCATTGGGTCTCAAATCAGGAGGATTCTTCTCTGGAGGGAGTGTAGGAACGTGGAAAGGAAGGCAATCTGTACAGCTTTTTACTATGCTCCTAGCTTCCTCTCTTGTTATTCCAAATTTTAAACATAAAGCTCAAGCAGCCTGATGATACTTAGAATGAGATTCTCGTGCTTCCTGAAATAAAGGAGTACTGGCTAACAGTTAAAAGGCTATCTGCTTTGAATTTCCATCAAAAATAGGACCTAGAAGTCCACTATATGAGTGGACATGCAAGATATAAATCTTGCCTGGATGCTTTCTCATTTGCTCTTGAAGTTCCTTAAAGATAAATATTACAGGCTGCAAATTTTATTTGGGCTGTGGCAATTCTTTGTACTACACCTATTGAATAGGCTGAATCAGTAATTATATTTACATATCCTGGGTAATAAGTAAGAGCTAGCATGATAGCAAATAATTAATTCTGCTGAGTGGACTGAAAAGGAGTCCTGACTACTCTCTTTATGGTTAAATCATGTGAGTATACAGCACAAATATTTTCTTTGGAGGCATCTGTAAAGATTGTTGGTCCTTTAAGAGGAACTTTAGAAACCTTTTCTCCAAAAATCCATCACCAATTATGTAGTAGCCGGGTTATCTTTAATGGAGATCCATGTGCAAAATTTGGAGCTGTGGCCAATAAAATTTGCCATTCTGGGATGGTCTCACAGCATGCATTATTTTGTGTGTTAGTATAGAATGTGTATATTTTTTCAGGATTTATCTCAGATAATTGGACTACTCTCTTAATGGCCTTTAATAAAATTCTAGCCACAAGCACTGGGTAAGGAGTAAGGCTTTGTTCTGGTTGTGCTGGGAGGTTCACCCATGCTATCACACTGTCTCCTTGATGAAGGACTGCTGTGGGTGCCTCTTTTGTAGCAAAAACTGATATTTCCAAGGGTTTTTGAATGACTCTTTCAACTACATTGGATAAAGCCAGTTCAACTTCTCTCAAAGCCTCTTGTGCTTCTTTTGTAAGCTGACGTGGTGAATTTAAAGCACTGTCTCCCCTTAAAATGTCACATAGAAGTTGCAGTTGATTGGTAGTTAAGCCTAACACAGGACACATCCATTGGATATCTCCTATTAATTTTTGGAAATCATTTAAGGTGTTCAACTTCTCTGTTCTTAAAGAAAGCTTTTGTACTGTGAGTGTCTTAGGATATACTTCATATCCTAAATATTGAAAAGGAGCATGTCTTTGAATTTTTTCTGTAGCTATATGCAGTTTGTAGTACTTTAGTGTTTCCATGGTCTTTTGTAGACATGCTTCTAATATTTGTTCCTCAGGTGCACATCCCAAAATATCATCCATATAATGTAACAATATTACTTTTGGAAATGCTTTTCTTACTGGAGCAAGAGCAGCAGCAATATACATTTGGCACATAGTAGAGCTGTTTTTCATTCCCTGTGGCAAAACTGTACATTCATATTTTTTAAAGTTCAGCCAAATTAACACTAGGCACTGAAAAAGCAAATCTTTTCATACCCTCCTTATCTAGAGGGATAGAATAGAAACAGTCCTTAATGTCTATAACCCAAAGAAGCCATTCTCTTGGCAACTGAGTAGGAGATGGAAGTCCAGGCTGAAGAGTTCCCATAGTTTCCATCTGTTCATTTACTCTTAGATCAGTTAACATCCTCAGTTTTCCAGATTTCTTTTTCACCACAAATACTGGGGAATTCCAAGGACTTAAAGAAGGCTGCAAGTGTCCTTGGTCAAGTTGTTCTTATACTATGTCTAATAAGGCCTTAATTTTATCACTTCTTAAGTGTCACTGTTCTACCCACACTGGTGATCAGTCTTCCACTGAATAGGAACCAGTGAAAGTGCAGGTAGGCCTTCAACAGCAGCCCTGCCTAAAAAGCTGAAGTGCTTATTTGTAATCCTATCTGCTGTAAAATGTCTCTTCCCCACAGATTGATGGGGATTTTTTCAACCACAAAAGGAGTAAAAACTCCTGTTTCACCTTCAAATATCCATCTTAAAGGGGTAGCACTAACTTCAGCTGCTATTGATCCTCCTACCACAGACATGTAGGTGTCTGCTTTAATCTTTGGCCAGTCCAATTGGCTCCTCTACTATCTGTACAATCTGCACCCGTGTCTACCAATCCTTCAAATGGTATTCCATTTATATAAATAGTAAGCATAAGTCAGTCAGCTATCACAGCTGCTGTCCAATATATTCCTGAATTTTGTTCATTGGAGTCAGAATCTGTGCGACTATCACCAGGTTGCTTATTAGGGGTACATAACAATAAGCCTGATGCTACTACTTCTTCTGATTGATAAATCACACGTTGTCTACCTGTGTTAGTGACTGGGATATTAGTTACACGTTCTCTAGTTTCCCACATCAGTGTATGGATGGACATTATTTTGTAAGCACTCTCAGAAGGTGAAATGGTCAAGCCTACTGTGCCTGGAGGCAAAGGATCCATAGGCTGAACAGGAACAGATTTCACTTCTCCCAGGAGTATCTCAGTAGTCTCTACTGCACACAACTCTATTTTTCCTAATTTCAATCCCTTTCTTCCATCTGATTGCCTTTTGGCTGATTGATCATGTCTTAAATTTCTCTGGATGTAACCTCGGCTGCCATCATGCCCCACTTGGGGGGCTGAAGCTGGGCCCTGCCTCTCATTTCCCTGGGTCAATCTATATTCTGAGGCCCAGTGAAAGCCTTTGTGACATTTTGGACATGGAGTTTTAGGTTTTCTTTCACCCTGTCTTCTCACTCTATCTCCATATTTACACTGAGCTCTTAGATGTCCAATTTTTCCACATTGGAAACATCTACTAGTTTCTCTAGAAGTCCTTTGCCAAGAGGGACCCTGTCTTTCCATGTTCACCATGGTCTAGGTGTAAAAAGCATTTGTTCCCACTGTAGCACAGTGTCTTATGATCTCCTCTAAAGGAGCATCTTTGTCTAATCCCTATATAATTATTTTGCAAATCTCATTGGCATTTTCCTTAGCCAGATGTCTGGTCATTATTTCTGTAGCTGTATTTTCTCCAATAGTTCTTTTGACAGCAGTTTGCAAACGTCCCACAAAATCCTCAAAAAGTTCATTGGGACCTTGCTCTATTTTAGTGAAAGCCTCCCCCTGCTCTTTCTGTCCAGGGAGGACACCCCAAGCTTTTATTGCAGCCTTAGCAATTTGCTCATACACTGTCATGGGATAATTAATCTGTTCTGAATTCTCTCCATACTGACCTTCACCAGCTAAATGCTCAAAAGTGAATTGTGTCAACTCCTATTTCCAAATTGCATCTGACTTGGTTCTTACATAATTCATGAAACTCCGCAAGCCACAACAGATTTTGTCCAGTTTATAAACATGTGCTTGCTATGGATTTCCAGTCATTCAGGGTTAAGACTTCATAAGACAAACCATCTAGTAACATTTTAACATAAGCTGATGTAGTCCCAAAAAGGGTATAACCTTTTTTCAAATCTTTAATTTTATTCAAATCTAAAGGTGCATATCTTCTCCTTTTTTGACCTACAGAGTCAATATCTTCAATCACAGGATATGCATGTATAAAATCACTTACATCCTGTCCTACTCTCTTAGCCTTAATCAATGCTTTTTCTAATCTTGTCATAGGCTGCTTCACAGATGATTCTGTTTGTATTTCTGCCTCTTCCCCTCCTCCTTCTTGCTCCACCCCTGAATAGTTAATTGAGGGAGGAGATGGGAAATGCTCCTGTTGCTCAGAATTGTACTTAACTTCATTGTTATCTGATTCATCCTTTTCACCTAGTTTAGTTGACACCTCCCCATTTTTCTCCTTCTTCTTTTCCTTTAGAGTATCAATTTTTAAAGCCATTTGGATTAAATTGTAGGTATGAAGTGTATCTTTGGAAATTGAGTTTGGTTTGGAATTGTAGTATTCACCTAATTGCTCTCCTACTAATTCCCATTCATCCAGATCCAATTCTTTTTCCAGAGAAAAACAAGGACATATGACCTGCACAGTTTTTAAAAGTTCAGCGATTTCCTCCAAAATTATAATCAATCCTTGGCTTTTCATAACCTTGATAATTTTCTCTAAACATTTTCCTTGAACAGAAGGCATTTGCCCCATTTCACTGAAATTCTACTTTAGCTCTTTAACAAAGTTAAACAAAGTTTAACAAAAGTTGAACAAAGTTTCCTTGTTATTCACGCTCTGGGTCAGAGAGACTTTTCCACTGAAATCTGGATTGGTGCCTTTTCCACTGAGATCTGAATCTTGTCAGTCCCTGTTCAGGCGCCTAAATGTCAAGGTCTAGGCTAGCTCCTCTGAAGGGCTCAGAATAAGTCCTTGTCAGGATAGGCAAAAGTCCTTGCCCCACGTTGTGGGTGCCAATTTGTAATGGTCTGCTGTCTCCAGAAACTGCCCATGGCTCTCTGGGAGGAGATCAGCTGTCTCAATTCAATCTCCTGGCCAGACTCTTCTTCCTGTAGAGAGCCGTCCCAACTCTGAACCAGAGTAGACTCCTCCTCCAGGCCCAATGTTGCTTCTTTTATCCTCCCAGAGAATGGGCGTGGAATAACTCAGGGACTTGTGGGAAAAATACTTCAACCAATGAACTTGCTCCTCTTAAACATGTAAGTTCCTCCCCAGAAGTTTAATGGGGTAAAACTCCCCTTAAAAGGCCGGAACAAAAAGGTGTGGGCTAGAGAATTGTTAAGTACTGACTTAGCACTTAGTAAGAACCTAACATCTCATTATCTCATTAGCACTTAGTAAGAAGTTGTAGAATAAACTAATTTTAAACTAATTTTTGAAAAGTGGTATTTGCATCAATGATAATATAGAGTTGTCTAATGTACCACTGAGTTAAGACAAATGTCTCCAAATTTTTATTTTATATCCTATATTATATTTAGTGTATATTACTAGGTGAGAAATTCCAGAGTAATATCAGAAATATTCCTGGTTCAGTCTTTTTAAGGTAATGTCATTGAGTTTAGTACCTTAATTATAGTCATAGTTAGTTACATAGTTATAAAATTTCACATTTGGAAGGAACCTCAGACAAGATCTATTGTTAACATATACCTGAAAAAAAAGTCCCCATGTAACATATCTAAGATTCTTTTGAGATTACTTTCTGTAATTACCATATATTCTATATGTAGTTATTTGCATGTCTCTCCCTTTAGATTGTGATTTTCTTAAGGTCTTAAGGACTATAATTTTGCCTTTTTGTTGTTGTTGTTTTTTGTTTGTAACTTCAACACTTAGTGTAGTGCCAGCAATATAGAAAGCACTCAACAAATGCCTCTTTACTGCTGACTGTATAACTAGTATTTGCTTGAAGATCTATAATGAGTAGAAATCCCTTACCTCCTGTGATAGCTCTTTCCAATTTGAGATCACTCCAATTACTAGATAGTTTTTTCTTCAATCAAGATGAAATTTGCCTCTTTTCACCTTCTACCCATTGATACTAGTTCTGCTCTTTGAAGGCCTGACTATCTATTATTTTATTCGCATGGGGAAATTTTTTCTTTGTTGGACACAATCTGTGGAATTCACACAAGGAAAAATTCCACTCTTACTTTACAAGAAAATGAGATTTTTAGCCTTTTAACTTGACATATTTTCTTCTTGTTTATTAATGTAAATACATTTATAAGAGGAATTAAAGGCATTGTCTTTGTTCATATACTAATGAGTCTAATTATGCTGTACTTATTCTGCTATATAGGACAGTTTAGCTGGGTTAAAATTAATATCATTGTTATCTTTCCAATACAGTAGTTTCTCAGTAATGCTACTTAAATTTATACTTACTGTGGTCAAAGACACTGTGAAGTTATTTTGGGTTTTATTTTATTTATAAATTTCTATATTTTAAAATAAATGATTAAGGTATAAACATGGAACTGTTAAGTGCCAATTTTGAAAGAAAACTAAAAAAGTTTCATTATATTCTTAGGTCTCGCCTTCTCTTGCTGTTTTCCAAATAAATATTTTCTAGAGGGCAGTACAGTTATAATCAATTTGACTATACAAATTAGAGAGAGAGGGGGGGGGGGAGAGGGGGAGAGAGAGAGAGAGAGAGAGAGAGAGAGAGAGAGAGAGAGAGAGAGAGAGAGAGAGAGAGAAAGAGAGAGAGATCAATGGTTTTAAAAGCTCGTTGTTCAATAGATTAATTTAAAAATTCATCATATTTGAGTATGGAGTTTTTCCTTACTTCTATCTCTAAAGGTAGAGTTATTTTCTAAATTATGTGGCTTTTGCTAAGATTTCTATTTCCTAAGTTCTCTTATTTATGTGATCAATTGGAGTGAGGAAATGATTGTTGAACAGTTTTTAACTAACCAATTTCAAATGTAATCTGAGAAATCTAGAAATATCTTCCCTTTTGACTGAGAAATATTAATTTTCACATAGGTTTGTCACCATTCTTCTTCTTCCTCCTCCTTTTTCTTCTTACCTTTTTGTGGTATGATCAATATAGAAATATCTCTGAGACAGTCAATATCATATTTACTCAACAACAATATCAAAAGGTTTCTTTTTAAATCTACAGTAGTTTACACAACATTTAGTTCAAAAGTAATAGCATAACAACCATTATTAATGGCTGTCCCAAGATCATATCTCTATTAATTATACCAAAAAAGTTGAGAACTAGAGGAAGGAATAAGAAGTCATAAACCTAAGTAAAAATGAATGAATATATTGTAGTCAAAAGAGAGGAAGTAGATTTCTGGATAGTCTCACATCACATTAGAAACTAGTTAAAAATTTGCAGAGATACTTCTGGAACATGCAGACATAATGGCTGAATAAAAATGCAGGCTGAAATAAAGGCTGAAAAATAGTTATACACTGAGGGATTTGTTTAATGTGACCAGAAGTAGTTTACCTCTGAATGGAGGCTATGAAATGGCCAAGATTAAAGAGCTGAGCCCCAAGATTCTCTATGGGTGACATATTTAAACTCAATCAAAGACAGGTTGACAAATAAGTATTGGTTAAATGATTTTTTAAAATAAAAAAATAGAAGGATTTTTGATAGCACTTCATGTCACTGACATTAGATATTTACATAGGTGCTCTCCTTAAAGAGGCTGTATTTATTGATTAGTATAGCTTATATGAAAAGGAAAATGTTGAAACAGTGTAATGCCTTACTGTAGGTTACAAAAATTTATCACCTGCCAAAAAAATACCATGCAAAACATAGCCTTAAACCTAAAAATTATACACTAAGAGTTTGATATATTTCATAAATTAATGGACAAAAATTATCTTGCTTCAAATATAGGTTTCAAATTATCCTTGATAATCTATCCAACAAACTACTGGAACTGGACCTTTATCACAAATATAATTGTTTGGCCACAATGACTCAGTGATATCAATTCATACAAATTTAAAATAACATTTCAAATAGATTTCTCCATTCCCCAAACTCATAATATCTAAACTACTTGGGATGAAATGCTTTTAAAATGGTATAACCGAGGAGAATATATCAAACCATGTCAGAAGAAGATGGGATACATCATCCCTTTTTTTTCTTGTCATTTACTGGAGATGTTTCAAAGTTGTTTTTGGTGAGCCCATGGAAGATGACCTTACAAGCTAATGTTCAGTCATCTCTCAGTCATATCTGATTCTTGTGATCCCATTTGGGGTTTTCTTAACGAAGATACTGTAGTGATTTGCCATTTCCTTCTCCAGTTAATATCATAGATGAAGAAATTGAGACAAGTGATTTGCTTAAGGTTACTTAGCTAGTAAGAATCTGAGACTAGATTTAAACTCAAGAAGGTGAATCTTCTAGATTGTAGACTTTGCATTCTATCCACTGTGCCATCCAGCTGCTCTACAATCTTCTTTGTTGTTGTTGAATTGTTTTAATAATGTCTGACTCTCCATGACTCCATTTTTCTTGGCAAAGATATAATACTTTTATTTAATTATATATGTTTAATACAAACTCAGACTTAACAAAGACATCAAGAGAAAAACATTGAACAGATAACCAATTTAATGTAGATTAATTTTAAAAAAAATAGTGGGGTTCATGAAAACAATTTAGATTTGAGTCATAAGCACCAGAAAATACAAATGGGCTGTCTTTAGGTAATCCACACTTATCAAGTACCACAGAATATGAAAAGAAAAAAATAAGAAATGTAGCATAGTAATACAATACTTTATCAAAAATGATAACAAGGTGAATAATAATAATTAAAACAATCAACATAAGTTATACAACAGATTAACTGTTTTTCTTATAAAGTATTCTCTAGAGCAAGGAGGACCCAGGTACTGTGGGAAATTCTAAGATGAAATAGCAATAGAACAGTACAGGAAGTCTAGAAGGTCAAGTACAGTTTCCTCATTTACATTATTAGGAGATTGAACTGGATGAATTCTAAGGGCCTTTTTGGCTATGAAAAGGAATGAAAAGGAAAATAAGACTCAGAAAAGTTAAGTGCTTTGTTCATTGGCTGATAACAGATTTTCTTACTTTAAAATCTAGATATCATTAGGAAGTCAAAATAAGATTAAAAATCAGCTTCAGGTAATGCTTCAGAGTATCTGCTGTCCCATTGATATGTTTGAACAGATCATTACCATCTAAGCCTTTTTATCTGGTATGGTTTTTATTCCTGTTTTTTCATAAGTCTACCAAGGAAGCTCTCCCAAGGTGTTGGAAGCTTCATTGAGGTTCTTTTAATATTTTGTGGATGCCAGTAAAATCATGTAGTTTTTTATCCCTCTACTACATCTCAGTTTTCCTACAATTTTGATTTACTTTTCCAATCATAAATTTCACTGATGATGAATTTGATGCCATTTAGTACATTCATATAAGACATCTTGGTAATGTCCTGAAACATGTTTATGCCCATTATTCCTTACTCCATTATCTTTTAGGTCACATTTTTTTGAAAACATGGGTTCATGACCCATATTCATACACTATCACAAGAAGAATAATAATGTTGCAAAGATGGGCTTCTGGTAATGTGTAGTTTGGAATAATTGAAAATGATATGTGCTTTCCTGAATTAACTAACGTGAACTTTTCTTTTAACTTATTCGATTCTATGTATAGATCATTGACTGTAGTTCTGCCCAATGTATATTGATGAATGAACTTAATGAACTACTTATTCAGTAATCTGTGCAATATTTACTCTTCATCCACTTTGTTTTTCCTTTGTAGATGACTGGATAAATCTTTTTTTTTTTTTTTTTTTTTTTTTTTTTTTTTTTTTTTAAGGGAGTATAGATGTCACTCAAAAGTTTCTATAGTGTTCTAGGATTTGGTGTCATAAAAGTTGACCTGAACAAAGTCAAATTGGAAGATGAGTCACAGAGACATATAATCATATAACATTAATTTTGCAAGGAACCGCAGTAGTCAACTAGTTCAATACATGTAATGAATACTCAATTTATAATGCTTGATAAGTGGTTATCCAGGTTCTTCTTAATGACCTTCAGTGAGTAATATTTATCACCTCTTACAACAGCCCATTCCATCTTCAGAGAACTGTTTTTTAGACTTTTTTCTCCCTGATCTTAAGCTTAAGTTTCCCTTTTTGAAATTTCTACATATTGCTCCTGGTTTAGACCTGTAGGGCCAAACAGAACAGGCCCAATTCTTCTTTCAAATGACAGCCCCTCAAATACCTGAATCCAATTATAAGATAAGATCTGGACTTTCCTTTTTCAACATCCATTCATCCTAATCACAGATACTATAGATGCTTATTTTTCTGCCAAAAGATGCACAAAGCAAATTATCTGATAGAGAATACAAATATAGAAGATAAATTTATCAAATTGTCTAGTTTAAGGGATAACATTTAGTGTACTTATCCTACCATGTTTTATAACATTAGGATAAACCAATATTTTTGTGTTTCTTTCTCTGGGCTACCTCCACAACTCAGCACACAGGTATTTGCAGATTGGGTCCCTTAGGAAGTGACTACTATTCTTATGAATTTCAAAAGGATATGTTTGAGTCATGGCCTCTACAGTTATGGATCAAAATATCCAAGCTTCTTTTGGTAAGACAATAAATTTAAAGCAAAGGCATATTATTAAGGTAATATAGGAAGTTCAGTAAAAACAAAAAATCCCCCATATAATTCTGAGGAGAAAGAAGAGAAAAAAGAAGAGAAGAGAAGGGAGAGAGGGGGAGAGGAAGGGACATCTACATCCCTTCTCCAAAATGTGAAAAGCTGTTCCCTTTCAAAAACTAGATATTTCCTCCAATGCTGGCTTTCACTTGAAGTAATTGAAAACTATATCTGTGCTTTTTAGGTATGATCAGGTAGCACGGTCAGTTTTTTTCCCCCCTCAACCAATAACCATGTTCTTTTTTTCAATTAAATCAGACATTTTTTCACACTTTATAGAGGAAGAGGGGAAGAGAAACATGTTGACACTTAGTTTAACACCTCAATATATTCGTCTGACTTTTTTTGATTATATCCTTGTCTGGGGATTTGGTGAGGGACCAATCCTTTCCTCACCCATATTTTATGTTTTTTATTTAGAATTTTTATCCCACCTTTTCCCAAAGAATATTGAAGACATTTCTAGATTATAAGAGATATTATAGATCCATTAATGCTTCATGAGATTCATGAGATTCAGTAGCACTGATAGTTTCTCTATTGATGTGGATTGAAATCCCTCCATTTCTATGAGCTGGAAAAGAAATAATCACCACATGCTTACTATTCTGGAGGTAAGGCTCTCTCATTTTATCTCTTTATCACTGAGCTTATAATAAAAGCATTTCCAGTTTAAGATCTGGCTGAGGTTATGTTATCTCTGAGTTCCCAAGGTGATCCATGATAAGGAATCAAACATAGAACAATGGAGGTGGATTATATTAATTTTTTTTAAAAATGAGATAAAAAGCTGAGCAAAACATACCCTGAATACTCACTGTGACAAGGTATACTAATTATGTCCAAGAAAAAAGAAGAGGTAATCTTCTAATGATCTTGTTTATTGTTGATAACTGTCAATAAACCTTATTCTTTTTTTACTTGTTAAAGCCTTCATTAAAGACATTGCTTTCCAGGTCCTTATTTTAATAAACTACCTAACCTTTTTCATAGATTTCTTCTGAAGACAGGTGAGTATAGTGAGTATAGATGTGTGATTCATATCTAAATTTATATAATAACTTCTCTAATACTCAATTTTATTCACTTTAAACTGAATATAATAAAACCTGAAGTAGTTGTTCTCGAAAGTTATGTGAAATGTGAAAAGGAACTTGTGGCACTATACAAATGCCAGTTGTTATTATTATTGTTATTATCTGAAAAATGGTGACACTAATCTTAGTGATTTTAGATAAAACTTTGCCTTTCCTATGTTCTTTGTTTTATTTAATAATTTTCAACAATTAAATATTCAAAATTACTCAATGGTGAAGATTTTGCTTTTATACTATCTTATTGGTGCCTTCTTATCATAGCATGAGAAATTCCATAGTAAGCAGCTTTGCATTAGCTGTTAATGGACCAAACCCAGTGAGAATCATGTCTTATCTTATTGTTAACATTTTCTCTAACTTCAGATACCATGGGCAAGCATTAACCTATAGAGCTCTGGCCTTTATCTCATTGATCTCTTGAAAATAATAGCGTTGTTTTAGAAATAAGAGAATGGAAATGCAGAGAAATGAAATGACCTCTAATTCACTTACGGGAAATTTGCTTTCTCTAACTATTGCTTTTAATTGTGCTTTTTCCTCAATTTATTTTAAATGATAGTCATTTTACTCTGAAGAGAACTTGGAAGTATTACTAAACTAATCACTATAGCACCTTTATGTAATATTATTATTGAATATTGTTGATATTGAATTATTATTAAATCATTATTTGATTTTACTTATAGATAAATTTTTTAATGGTTAAACTTATCTAATCTTCTCACATGGCTATATTAACACTAACTGACTTACCAAATATGTCCAGGAAGCCCAATATTAATATAACCTCAACTTCCTATAAGGTCTCATCAGCCTAAGTACTCCACCTCATCATCACCATCACCCTCTTGCTACTCTGGAAGATAAGGTCATGAAATCCAAACCTCCATTTAAAGAGAGAATGCAGCTCAGACATCCCTTTATTTCCCACTTGGTTGTACTATTTTGGGATTACTCTGACTGACTTCTTCACCTTTCTCCTTTTCCCACCCCATTTCAGCTTCCTTTTGTGTATTTTCAACCCCATTAGATGGTGAGCTTCTTGAGGGTAATACTTGTCTTTCTTTTTATATTTGTGTCCCTAGAACTCAGCACAGTGTCTGGCACATAATAGATACTTAATAAAGGTTTATTGATTATTAAAAGAGGCATGACTCTCTATCACAAGATCCAATTTTTTTTTAATATGAAGTTACCGAACCACAGAGTGAGATGGAATTAACATCAGCAAACAAGGCATCATCAAAAAAAATAGATAGTGAATTTTATAAATTGTATATTCAGTGGGGCTTGAAACACTGTTAGCACAATGAATGATCTGGATCCTGAAGCTGAAAAAATCAATTTTATTTAAACTCCAACAAATAATCTCTCCCTTGATCTCCTAAGGTAACAAATCACATTGACCCTCTCCTTAAAATAACAAGTATTTGGATAGAATTATTGTTTGGTTTCAGGTTTATTACCTTAGCAGGATGATGCACTATCCATTAAAAATGGGAGTGTTAGGATTGTCTCTCCAAATGGCACTCAAAGTGAATGAGGCTTCTTTAGCACTGATGCCAGCTTCACTATGGATGAGCATTTCCTTTTGCTATCAAAAGGTGAATGGAAAGGATCAGCAGCTACCCAGAAAGGATAAATGTATTATCCCATGGTCCCCCATTACTTACTCCAGAGAGCCTACATTACCATAGGAATAAATCGTTTGCTGTTTCTTTAAGGCCTCTGCTTTTATTTGATATTACTCATTTTAACTCCTTATTTGCTTTGTGAAGAGCTCTAGCATTTTCTAAGGAGAGGAAAAGAAATCAATTTTCCTTGGTTTCACTGACACAAAACTCAGCAAACTGAGAGTACAATTCTTTTTCTGCACCCCCCCATTTTTTTTTTTAACTAAAACATCCATTTCTGTGCCACAACTGAATGAAACTGCTGAGTTGGCCAAGGCCGTAAATCGAACTGGTCCTTTTTACCTCTAGAAAATATTAAAGCATCCTTCTGCCACTGAGCTGGCACACATTGCTGGCCCAAGTGCTACCATTGACAGGAAGGAACGAAAATACATTATCACTCCTTTGCTGCCCTTATTAATGGGGGTTTCACTATGAACTATGCTATTCAGAAAAGTGAAGCAAGAAAGGAAAGGGTTTAGATGGGAAAGAAGGACAAGGGAGTACTTAAAATTTTTTAAGAGACTCACTAAATTTTTGGAGGCCCTCTAAGAGTTAGGAAATGACTTTCATGCAAAGCCAACTGTTTTGCTTTTGTTTTTTAAAGAGGCAAGTTTAACCTTCCTATACTCTGCAGGTACAGATTGGAAAGCAACAGGCATGGGCACTTCTAATGACTTCATCAAATCAATTCTAGTGGATTTGAAATCTGTCAAGACAAGATTTCCATCTGTCTTAACATAAAGATGTATATTTTATATCCAGGAAGGTCTCAAAGAAATCATTTTCTCTAGATTTTTTTTTCTTGCCAGCTTTGAAAATAAACCCATTTTTAGGGTGTCCCTCCTTTCCTTACTATACATTTTTTAATTCTTAATTTTAAATAAACTACTAATCTGTAGCTAG
Organism: Sminthopsis crassicaudata; assembly: GCF_048593235.1. Lineage (NCBI taxonomy): Eukaryota > Metazoa > Chordata > Mammalia > Dasyuromorphia > Dasyuridae > Sminthopsis > Sminthopsis crassicaudata. The sequence goes on along the minus strand of NC_133618.1, from coordinate 118,835,859 downwards.
AATTATAACAATAAGATGGTCAAGGATAGAAGAATTTACAAAATTGTTCAAAATGCTTTACATATATTATTCTCGTGGTTCCCAAACAAATAATGGATATAAGGTATTACCGATTTTATAAATGGAGAGTTGAAAATGATGGTGAAATGATTGGTTTTAGGCCACAGCAAAAATTTCAGGATTGAAAAAGATTCAGGATTGAATCACGATATACCTCATTTCTTCTTTCATTTTTGCTTAAACAAACTGATTACATACAGTGTGATCTGACAACTAAAGACAGTTTTATCTGTATCTTCATAGTCTGTTTACAATTCTGTTTCTATTGTATGGCATATTGGATAAGCAAATCCCCAATGAATTCAAACTCAGTAAGTTAGTTCCTGGATCTGTAGCAGGCCCTTGTTAATAAGGTTACATCTTGCAGGTTAGTCATCCTTCTCATTTCTACCCTCTACCCAGTCCACAATGAACTTTCTAATTCTTTTCCAGAATCACTCCCTCTTTGGCAACAGAGATCTAAATTAAAATAAAAATTAAAAAAAAATCAAAACTTGATATAGGTATGACTTTCCAAAAAATAACTATATAAAAAATTCAAATAATATGAAGTTACTATTTTAGCATTCTTACAGATGTTATTTTCTCTACAAAATTGAAGCACTTCTGTAAATTATTTTAAAAAGGTTTTGCAATCATTCAGATAATCAACCATCATTGCTGTGAAATTTTATCAAACTATGTGTACTCTCTCCTTGAACTTCTATGTGTGGGCCCATTTTGTCAATCAGATAAAATTTCCGAGGCTCTTTCCTAGAGGCATGAGAGAGGCATAACTTGATCTTTCTGCACTGCAAAAAATTTTGTGGTACAAATCATTTTTCATAAAAGCTCTTTATTGTGTGTGCTGGGAGAACTCCAGACAGACTCTTTGTGAAAAAGAGCTTCAAGGTTGTTTTCTTTCCTTGGTTGCCTCAGATGAAATGAAAATTCCTTGTAATCCTGACAAACCAACAGAACATTAAAGAAAGAAGCAAAAACTGACACAAGGGAAATAAGCATCTTGACACATAAAGGTGTTACTCCTAATGAACAACCAAGCAATCAAAAAAATGGGGCCTGGGGTGGGGAGCTGAAAACTCTGATCTGGAAATACTGAGTTTTATCTAGTTTTAAACTTAAAAATGGATTTTGAATCTCTTGGGGAGTCCCTGATTTTCATCTAGAAAGTCAAGCACAAATATCCAAGGAGTCTATTTCCAATGCAAAATGCTTGCCAAACCAGCCCCTTTATTTCTTCTATCAGAGAGGTCAGTGTTCCCAAAATAAGACTCAAACCAAAAAGAAGAGACTTTGCTCTGAGAAAGCACTAGGTGGTGCCCCTTTTCTATCTCTGTGATAGAGCTAGATTTCCCAAGAGAGGTGCTCCTGGAAAATTCAACAAGCCCCAGGCATAGACAGTGGGCTCTCCTTGTCTCTTAGGATGGCTTGAGCATACCTGGAACTCTATTGCCTCTTTAGAATTTTATGGAGCTATCCCATTTGTGCTAGGAAACAGCTTGAGTTTAGAGAAGAAGAAGGAGATAATAAGAACCAGGAGTGAGCCCCAAATATTCTATAGTTCAAAAAAGGCAAAGTTAAAATTCTCTCTAAAAGAATAAAAAAGAGAAAACAAAATACCCAACTGAGTCTCTGTAAATCAGTGTCTATGAAAATCTTCTTGTAATGTGTTTTCCAACATGAACTGCAGCTAGCTCATGAAGATAATTCAGTTAACATGTTAATTTTATTATTTTGCTTCTACCGTCCTTGTTCAAGATGCCTGAAAAAATGAAGCTTAAGCTTAAATTTCAGCTTCTCTCTAGCCTTAAACAATTCTTTGTAGTGTGGAGTATGGCAAATGCTAAGATTCTGCATGCCTTGACTTGGCCCTCAGTACCCCCTGTTTGAAGGTGGATTTATACCATTGGGTTTATTTCTTAAAAAAAAAAAAAAAAAATCTTGTTAGGCACGCTTAACAGATTGTTGCTTTGTGTGCTAGGAGCACAGATAACTGGTTAAAGGGATGTTTTTCAGGGTAGCTTTATCCCGGCACTATGCCCATCAGTTCTGATTTAGACAGTAGATCCATTTAGAAAGTTTTTGTTCTAGTAGAGGTCTAGTGACAGCAAGCGGAGATAATCGTGACATTGAAACAAATGAACAGAAAAAAAGAACATATCTATCACTTTCTAATGAAAACATCTGAGCTGCCCGCCCATTCATTATCTAGTCCCTGAAATTTGGCTGGATTGAGGCCCTTTCTTGAATATGTTAATTTTAGTTGGAAGCTGTCAAGAAAAGTGTTTCTCCAAGTCCCAAAGCAGGCTTATCCAGCAAAACCCGAATTCTATTTCACTGGTTTGGAAGCAAGATTCCTAATTTGGGAAATTAAATCTATTACTTGCTTTAAAATATTCAAATGGGAAGAGAGCTTTAATGTAAAACCCAAAGAATGATTCCCAGACTCAAGGTGCCCCGTCATATGTCACGACATGTGGCAGGTTGACTGCTCATTAATTCTATTTATATCAGTATGATAATCCACCCCACTGAGTACACATGTGTTAAAATATTCATAAATTATGTTTAATATGAGCAGATATACATTAAATGCCAAAAGAAGATCATTATTTAAGAACAAAACTAGTCCACAATCAAACAAGCATACCCCATTTTACTGGAAGTCCAGCACATTATATATTATCAAGCTCACATTAATGCCTTTCATTTCAAGTTCATCATCACATGTGTTTATCTTTGATTTGTTAAATGTGCAAAAGATATAGCTTTTGGTAAAAGAAATATATTTGAAAAATGAAAGATGCTATTATTGCAAACTAATAAAACCACAGTAGAAATAAAATATCAAAATTGAAGGGAACCTTTCTTCTCCAAAAATTGTAAATGTATCATTAAGCAAAGGTCTGAATCCAACCAAAGATGTAAATTCAATCAACTGTAGTTTTATGAAAATTATATACCAAGGTAATAAATGAAGTAAATTGTTGATAAACTATGTTGCAGCTTAGTGATTTTAAACTCATTACCATTATTTGAAGATTAATAATCACAGGATGTATAAATAAAATACTTTTTAATTGTGAGAAATTCGTGACTCAAAATCACTCATAGACTAAAGTGCACTTTGTCTGAGAGCAGAGAAAACTAAATCCAAATAGATTTTTTTTTAGCATTTTGAATGTTTTAGGAGCAAGATGAACATGTTTTAGATAAGCAGGTGGGGAACAACAAAGTTGAAAAGCTGGAATTCCTCATCTTACAAAATGAACCAAGTATGTTATTTTTATGGAAAATATATTTAATGACTTACATAACCATAATCTGAAACTTATGCACTTTTTAGGATTATTAATTGAATAATGGCTGTTTCATGTGAAATGATAAGAATGGGTAAATATTAAACTAGAATCTATACATACACAAATACCACCCCACACAAATATAAACACACATGTGATTTCTGAAACATTTCAGGAATACAAATATTAAACTTTCCAAACTTTGATCATCTTTGGAAATATATATTTTGTTGTTATTCAAGAAAAAAAAATAAATGATGGAAAAAAAAAACCCACAGCAGGAAACTTTGAAATCTCAGTCACTACTCATTTGCACTTTTTAAAGAGAGGGCTGCCAGAACTAAGTAAAGAATAAATGGTTGTTTGAAGGGACAGCCTTTCAGACTACAGAATGAAGCCAGGATTCACAGTGGCAGTGAGCAAGCAAGCATAGCATCTTTATGCTTTCAAGAAAACTTTCTGAATTTTTGAGTCAAAAATTGTCAAAAATTTTGGAAGCAACAGCAATTTATTCTTGTTATTAGAATGTTAGACATAAATTATCATGTTTTTTTAAAAATCAGGAACAAAGTAAACTATGTGGTTTTCTCCCTCCATTTTTTTTCTTACATACTTCTCTATCTTTTAGCACCACTCACCCATTTTATCATTTGTTCTTAAATTCTTCTAATATTTAACTAGTATGACATTTCCACTGATCATTTCTTTAAAAATCCTGAGATATTGTTGTAAATAAACATCTGTGCACATGCATGTGTGCACACACACGTGTGTAAGTGCACACACACACACACACACACACACCCTCTCATTAAGCTCTCTGAAAAGTTTGATATGTACTTTCATGTAAATCTTGGCCTCAGTACAGAACTGCCGCACAATCATTTTCATCTGAGATTTGAACATATTGGAAGAACTAGAGCAGTGCTTTCTTTTATCCTGTCATTTTTTTTCCCTTGGAAATGATGAGCATATGGCAACCACCCTCACTGGATTCTCAAACAACAGGAGGGACCTGATTTCGATTCCTACATCCTGTCATCAGTGACTCCCATGATATTTTGCTCTTGCAAGGCTAAAGATGTGATTCGCATTTGCCATAAGGACAGAGCTTAATGCGATGCCATTTTACCACAGGAGCCCTCCATCAGTTAATTAAACATGATATAAATCACCACATGTATTTGTAGAGTATGATGAATATAGCCAAGTCAAAGGAATGAAGAATCTTTGCCAGCCTATAAGAGTGTGATGCCCCCATTGGAAGATTACCCCTTTGGAAACCCAATCTGCTGGGGTAGGCTTTGTTGCATTAATCCCTCAGACGGCTTTATGTAACTTGAAACCTGAAGCTGTCATCTTTAGCCAAAATTTCAGCCATAACTTCCTCAGCTTTCACCCAATCATTTAAATCAGCATTCACAATGCTTAACAAAGATCAAGCCTTTCAGCAGACCAGAGCGCTGCTTCTTACCACCTGGGACTCTAGTAACATGTTTAATAAATATTTCATTTTGTTTTAACATGAAGACTTCTCTCTCCCACCCTACTTTCCCTATCTTTTTCTTTCTTAGGGAGCCAAGGGATACCCCCAAGCAGCACATTCCTTCACTGTGGTCAGTTAGGCTGGGAGCCTTAATAAAAGAATTTTCTCCTTCTCTATCACCCCACTCACATGCTAGGGAGTCTTGTTAAACTAGAGAAGTGATAGAAACATAAGATAGGTGTTTTGGGAAGATCAAAGTCCCACCTCAAGACAGCTCTGTAGGAAACTGGAGTTCTCTTTGAAAAATACTCAGTTTACAAAGTAGAGAAGTATTAAACCCCAGGAAAAAAACCAAAAAGGTCATGTTCAAATAATGTTTAAGGTCTGATGGTAGTTAATATGGGATCTACTTCAGCCACTATTTGTGTATTATTCCTAATATCTATTCACAGAGTACATATAATAGCTCCAAAGGAACCATTATGCTCTGAAGACATACGCATATGATGGATCCTTAATATCAAATACATTACCTACTCAGTAGGTATGTTTTAACCTCAATATCTTGGCTCAGGGGGAGGGGCGGGAAAATGGCCTGTAAATTTCTTTGGGGAAAAAAATAACCCTGCAGCTTGCCTGGGCCTTAGATGCTATCCCTCACTCAGTGGGAACACTAGAGACTTTATATTTCACACAGGAGGAAGAACTAATACTTCAAATTCTTGCCTGACTTGTGATATCCCTCTTTCCCCTACTCAAGGGGTATCAGCATTTGCCATTTCAGCCTACTTCAAGCCAAATAGTGTTTAGGTTATGTTGACTCTATAGTATAGTTATAAAAGTTCTAAATCCTAAAAAGATTCATATGTCTCCTATTAAATCTGTCAATTCAAAAAAAATCACTAACTTTATTTGCTTATATTATAGACATGGTTTAAGTTTTTTTTTTTTTTTTCTTTTTTTTTTTTTTTTCTTTTTTTTTTTTTGAGTCGGGGCATGGTATTATGTTCTATGATTTCACTGGGGTGGGGAATTCTTGATCAACAACTTGCCTGTAAGTTATAGTTGGGTGTTGCTTGGGACAGTGAGAAGTTAAGTGACTTGCTTATGATCATATAACTAATACTTGTCAGATGCAGGAGTTATACTTAGATCTTCCTGATACCAGGGCTAGCTCTCTAACCATTATACCATGTCAACTTTTGATTTTAGAATAATGTTGATTAATGTCAGGGAGGCATAACTCAGTCTGTGTGGTTATAATGATTCTTTGAATGATGAATAATATCATCACAGTGTTTTTATGGGAATAAAGAATAAAAAAAGTTAAAGAGCCATAAAAAATAAACTATTTTCTTTTTTTTTTCCAACTGTAGATTTTATTTATTTATTTTTATTATAGCTTTTTATTTACAAGATATATGCATGGGTAATTTTTCAACATTGATCCTTTCAAAACCTTTTGTTTTTTCCCCTCCTTCCCTCCATTCCTTCCCCTGTGGTCAATACATGTTAAATATGTTAAAGTGTATGTTAAATACAATATATGTACCCATGTCCATACAGTTATTTTGCTGCACAAGAAGAATTGGACTTAGAAATAAGGTAAAATTAACCTGAGAAGAAAATAAAAAATTCAAGTGGACAAAAACAGAAGGGTTGGAAAGGCTACGTAGTGGTTCACATTCATTTTCCAGAGTTCTTTCATGGTGTAGCTTGTTCTATTCATTATTGAACAAATGGAACTGATTTTGTTCATCTCATAGTTGAAGAGGGCCATGTTCATCAGAATTGATCATCATATAATATTGTTGTTGAAGTATACAACGATCTTCTGGTTCTACTCACTTCACTCAGCATCAGTTCATGTAAGTCTCTCCAGGCCTTTCTAAAATAAACTATTTTCTAATATAAACTATTTCTCAGGCAAAAGGCCTGAGAAAAAAATTTTCTTCATTTTCTATTTATACTGTAAATATGATTTCTTTTTTGGACAGTTTTAATTTTATAAAAGTTTATCACAAAAGAACTCAATATCTTCAGTGATTCTCTGATTATTACTATCAGGGGAGGCATGATACAGGGAAACATAGGATAACCAAAAGTGAAGTAGGGTCACTGTCATGGAGACTGTCTATCATAGAGTTCAGATTGAAGAAAGGTTCTCCCATAGATGGTGATAACCTCCAGATGCTCTTGTTTGTAAATGATGTTATGCTGACTGTAGAGCATCATTGTAAAATTCACAATCACCCAAGAGTTTAAATTACGAGGAAAAACCAAGTGGATGAAGAGTGACTGTTATCCAGAGTAAAATATGCAGAATAGAATCAAAAGTGTAGGTCTATGTATATGCAAAAGCCCTCATATGTGTGCATAGATATGTATTATATATGTATGAATGTGTGTTGTGTTCTCTGTGTATGTATGTGTTTATACATGCATGTGATATATCTCAAACACACACATATATACATATATATGTAAGTATTCACATATACATATATCTAATTTTGAAATACAATATGGGTATACAGATGGACAGTGAACTGAATAGTGTAAAGAGCTTAGACTAGATTATATTGCAGTGGTAGAGGATTTGGGAGAAGTTATTTGTAGAAGTTGGATTTAGGTAATAAATTCTACTTTCTAATCCATTTTCCTTTTTCTATTTGTTTGTGGCTGTATGAGTAAAGACACCTTGCAAAAATACTATATTTCTCAAAAGTTATATGGACATAAATCATTTAGTATTGTTTGAAAGAATCTTATGACTAAAAGGACAAAATGTAAATTCATTTATTTCTATGTCATAGTTTCAAATTTCACTAAGGTTGAAATTTTTTTTTTAATCTTTTTTGTTGTTGACAAGTATTGCCATCCAATTATTATCTAAATTGGGTGTATTTGCTTTTATCTGATTTAATCCAAGATTCTAAGCTTTGCCTCATCTCTAAAAAGGGCATAATGATAAAGCCTGAAATACTTACTTTATAGTGTTACTGTGAGACTCAAGCACAATAATATATTTTAAATATTTTGCAAACTTTATATAAACATCAGTTATAATTAAACATAAATTTATTATTATAACAAAAGAGATGAAGCTTACATTTTATAAAAGTGACACAGAGGCAAGGCAGACAGTCAGTCTGAACAGAATAGATTGTGGCACAGCTTTGTAAGGATAATGTCAAGAATGCAATACTTTAAGTTGCATTAACAACAAAATAATTTTAACAGATAATATTCATATAGTCCTTACTATGTGCCCAGCATAGTGCAAAGTGCTATAGAATTACATCATTTGATCCTCACAACAACCTAGAGAGATAGGTTTACTGTTGTTAGCTCCATTTTACAGGTGAGGAAACTGAAGCATACAGAGTTTAAGTGACTTGCCCAGAGTTAAACAAATTAATAAGTGTTTGAGGCTATATTTAAGCTCAGGTCTTCCTGATACTAGGTCCAACACTCTATCCACTGCTCCAATTATTTTAGATGTATTGGGAAAATAGCACAGTCAAAGGTAGTAGGAAAATACTAATAAATGAGAGAGAACAAGTAGAACTGTTCAATTCCTATTTTGTTTCTCTTTGCTCTGCATAAGATAACAAGATAAGATTTCCATGCTCTGATGGAAAAAAAGTTTTGAAACTAGAATCAGAAGACTTGGGGTATAATTCTTTGCTGTTTCCCCTTTTTCTTGGTGAAGAAAAATCAAACAATTACTGTCCCTTTTCTAGGGTTATCTTCATATTAAGACTACAGAGTATAAATGAGTATAAAATCTGAATTTAGATTTAGGCATGCCACGTTAGCTCTTCCAAGCCTATGCTTCTTCATCTATAAAAGGACATATTCAGAATAGATGATCTCCAAGTCCTTTTCACCTCTATTTCTGTGAGTCCATTTGATACTCCCTTTTGTTTGAATTTGTACAAGGTAGATTCCTTGGTCACTCAACTTGATAATGTAATCAAAAAGCCCAAGGGCTATGTTATGATATATTATATCAGAAAGAGGTACATTGTAAGATTTTCCAAGATTGCCTGGTTTTATTGGATTATTACATAATTTATTTGAACAATTGTCTCAACTTTTTTTGCTCAGGGAGAGAGCAAGCAACAAAATATGTTGCTTTGCCCTTGAAGACTTACTTTGTAATCCACTCATACTAGATAGGACATTTCCTTTTTACATCACAGACCCACCCTATATGTTCTGAACAGTCCCTAGCTTATTGTGAACACTCAATAAATATTAATAATCATTCAGTCAATCAATCTGCCACCTTTCATAAGTGCTAAATTTCTTTCACAGTATAAAAACACAGTTGACATTTCATCAAAATGTAAGAATCTTTTTGCGTAGTCATTTTATCTTTGATCTGTCTGAGTATGTGTATATAAAAATGTGTATGCATACCGGAATCCTCTTTAAAGAGAGTCTGTTAATGTCAAAAAAGTGTTTGTTCTGCCTCTTGACATTTTTTCCTGCCTTTATTTTCTTCACTTTTCATAATCTTCCATTTTCTCTCCTATAAGTAGTGCTCCCATTGTCTTTGGAAGCAGTCAGTAGGCAATATGAATGCAGGATTCTGTGGGATTAAGACTCTATTAAAATGTTATTTCAGTGAAACTCCCAAAGCTTGGCTGTCACTGAAGAATATCTAAAGATAATTCCACCATCCCCTCTCACTCACAGGCTCACCTGTGTTTGCAGGTACATAAATACTCGCTATTCAATTGCTACATTTTTTTTCCTTTTCTCTTTTGTAAGATTCAACCACATACTTGTAGGAGGCAGGATAGGACCATAGAGCTAGAAGAGATCTCAGAATCCATTTAGTTAAGTTCCTTCATTTTACAGATGAGGAAACTGAGTTATAAAGAGGTTATATGCCTTTCCAAGAGAAGTATTGGCAAGAGAATTTGAGCATAGATCATCCTGCATTAAAGTCCAGTGTCCTATCTAGTTTTTGTCTGTTTCTCCAATCCCAGTGGAAATATTCATTTTTCCCTCTTGTAATCTGATTTTTGATCATAGGTTTTAGGAATACATCTGCTTATAAATCCTTGGTACTCTAGAGGAGCCAGCCATGATATTACTGGTCATAGAGTAAAGGACAATTTTTGAGAACACAATTCCTTCTTTTTGCTTCCAATTAATTTCATTACTTACTATGGGAAGTTAAAATGAAAATAACTTTTTTTTTTGTAAAGAAATGCACAAAAATATGCTCATATCCCTCTTACTTTATTCCTTAATAAAATGCCATTTTTATTCATGCTTTGAAAACATTTGTGGCTTACATCATCAGTGGGATATATATTGAGGATCTGAGTATTAATGATAGACAGTTACATTGAACTCCAACAACAGGATACACATTTAAGTCATGAAGATTTTATATTTTAATGAACTGAATTTAACAATGCCAGAAGTAATTCATAATACTTACAACCAAGCATATCAACATTTATCTAAAGCTTTTTCATTTCAAATACTATTCATCAAACATCTATAATAAAAGCTAATAGTTTTAGGCTTGCAATTCACTTTACATATATTATCATATTTGATCTTTACAATAATCCTGTGGGTTAAATATTATTTCTTCCCATCCTCCTCCCCCATTTATAGAGAAGAAAACTGAAGCTGAGGGTTGTGAAGTTAACTATCAAATATCACAACACTTATAAGTATCTGAGAGAGAATTTAAATCCAGATGTTTTTGTCTGCAGGTCTAGAGTTCTATTCATTATACCAAGCTATCTTCTACATGCAAAGTATACTATATTAAGTATGGGATTATAAAACCAAAACCAAATAGTCCTTGCATTCAACAAACTGTTACTAGGGTTATACAGTAACCACACAAATGAGAAAACACAAAGTACATGCTAATAAATAAAAAGTAATTTTGTGGTGGTGATGGTGGTCTATGGAAAGGAATACTAATAGCTAGGGGATGGAGAAATTGTTAGAAAAAGCCTGGTGAAGGATATGGCCCTTGTGCTGAATTTTGATAGGAGTTAAAACATTCTAGGAGTTGGTGATGACTAGAGAGATTATATCAAGAATGGAAGAGAATCAGTTCAAAGACATATAGTGGCAAATAAGACTCTTATTTAGTATAGTCCCATGAGTGGGACTCTAATCAATCACTTCTGGCCTGGAGTAGCTCAGTCACCCCATATTATACTTATTTTGTTAGATTGGGGTAATATTTCCAAAGTGGCTCAACTTTAAGGGAATCCCTTATTGTGGGGATGACGATATTAATTTATTGCTTACAACTATAGTTACTGAGCCCACACTAGTATGCTTCTCATTTAAGCAAGTCAGCCAAGATGCAACTGTCAATTCTTAAACATAAAACATTTATTACAGAAAGTGATGCCATGATAATCTTAATATAACAATCTACACATAAATCTGTATCACAGAATATGTGTGGAGGACAGTGCACTCAATGTTATAAATAACTAATAATGAGACATATAAGTAGAGTAATTCATGTGTCCAGAACAAATCACAACTCTGGACTGTAATCCTTGACATCCTTTGTTTTTTTATAGAATAGCTTGGATCATATCTCCCAACTGATGAAGCTACTCTTCTTTGGAACTTCTTTATTTTTTTCTAGACTAAGACATATCTCTGCCATTCTTTTTTTTTTTCCTTCTTCTTCTTCTTCTTTTTGTTTTTTAACCTCTGCCATTTTTGAGCCCTTTTAGTTAATAGCAATCTTAAGGGAATTAACACAGGTGATAGAGCACTGGACCTTGAATCAGTAACATCTGATTTCATATCTAATCTTAGACATTATTAACAATATCATCCTGGGTATGTTGAACTCATTTTTTTCTCAACTGTAAAAATGGGGGTAAATAATAGCATCAACCTCATTGGGTTGTTGTGAAGATCAAAAGAGATGACATGTATAATGTATTGTGCAAACATTGAGGGCTACACTATTGCCAGAATTAGTAGACTTCAGTATAGGGACTTCTCAATGAGGAAAGTCCTACCAATATTTCTGAAACTTATTGTCTGAGAGTTACTTGAGGCACTAAGAAGTTGTGACTTTTGTTAAATTCTAGCCAGTATATGTCAGAGATAGCACTTGAATCTGTGTTTTCTTGATTCTGAAGTTAATTCTCTATCAAGTATTCCATGATTACATAGATACTTCATTTGAATTGGTACCTGCACATACATGCATACCAAATCTGTATGTATATGTATACATACCGAGATATGCCTTGTCTAAGATATAAATATATAAGTATGTATGCCTATGGAATATATATCATACACACATATTATACATATATGTAATTTTGATATTATATAATATATATGTCATTTTGAGGATTTTGTTTCCCTAACACATTAAAATTACCATGATTTCCTGTATATTTTTAGAAGCATAAAGATCAAAATACTAAGTGAAGTTATTCAAAGACTTACAGATATATTTGTCATGTATTAAATTGACTCCCATTTGTTACTTAATTTTTAAAATTCATTTTATTTTTTTTGGAAGTTATGGGGAATCTTCTGGGGGTTTGCTTGGTTTCTATTAGCTAGACTTTGTGGCTTGCACTATACTTTGTAATTTTCTCAGCACAATAAAATGTCGTTTTGAGCGCTGCTACCTAGATTTATATTGAAAATTCTTGCGATACTTTTATATACAGTGAGTTTAATACTTGTATGTGAAAGCAAATTGATTGCAGGCAATTCTGTGCTTGAGTACCCCGGAGTAAAAGGAATTACTGTAGCAACCCTCGGGATCTCCTGTTCTCAGAAAGGGTGTCTGCACATTCAGATGACAACCAGAATGGGGGAAGAAGGAGGGATTGTTTAGTTCTGATCAGGAATTATACAAACACTTTTTAATTCAGGGAAATTATTTTTGAGGGGAAAAAGAAGCTCAAGAGACACTTATGTTTAATGTTTTTAATTTGGTAAAATGAGCTGCAGGAAAGTGTATCTACTTTGAAATGAGCATATGAATATCTTTTAAGGATGGATTAAATTCCCAAACCATGCAGTTTGGGGGATATGGAACTTTGGAAGTGCTTGGATGGAGTAGTGGATAAAACACTGAGTGACTTTTCACCTCTGACAGCCTGTCTCTAATGAAACAGATACAGGATACTTGAATGGCAGAGAAACCTAAAACCATCACCCCTATACTATATTGATTCTCATTTACAGTATTCTTGGCCAAAACTTGTTATCAAGATTATGAGCTCTTATGTATGTATGTGTGTGTGATTATAAATTCTTCTTTCCTTGATCTTCAAGTTCAATTCAATTTTACACAGATCTTTTAAATATTTGTTAAGTTTGTGCTAGACATACTTAGACATTCTAGGTATACAGTGACCACAGAGGAAAAGAATTCTTACCCCTCAATAACTTTACAGTCCATAGAGGGATACAAAACAAATGGATAAAGAAATCTAGGCTGATCATGTGATAATTAACTATGATAGACTTAGCTCTTCTCAGCAAAGCAGTAAACCAAAACAATTCTAACAGACTTGGAAGAGAAAATGCCCTTTACTTCCAGAGAGAAAACTATGGAAACTGAGTGTAGATTGAAGCATATTATTTTCACCTTTTTTTTTGGCTTCATTTCTTGTGATTTTCCTTCTTTGTTCTAATTTTTCCTTTAAAACATAACTAATATAAAATATATTTAAAATGATTATATATTTTTTTGTCTATATCAGATTATTTGCTATCTTAAGGAAAAGATAGGTAAGGGGAAGGAGGAAAAAAATTTTGGAACTCAAAATCTTACAAAAATGAATTTTGAAAACTATCTTTACATGTAATTTAAAAAATAAAATACTATTTAAATTTTTTAAAAATGTAAGCTATCCAAGATGGAAAACTTTTTTAATGCTTCTTATAGGATAGTTGAACTGTGCTTTGGAACAAACAAACCAGAAGGGTAAGGGGAAGAGGTTTTAGAAACCAAGGCACAACTTATTCAAAGACAGAGAGTTAGGAGGAGCAATGGCCAGGGTGGTGAATGTCAATAGGCCAGTCTAAATACTATACAGAGTGTGAGAAAGAGAATAATGTCAATCAAGTCTGGAATGTAGAGTAGATCTAGGAGTCTTGTGCTTCAAATGATGACCTGAAGGGTTTTTATTTTATCCTAGAAGTAGCAACTCAAGAAGATGTTAAATTATTTTAAAAAACACAAAAAAGTTTTATTTTCACTGGAAATAAAACAACAATATTTCACTTTGGGATTTGCAAGTGTACTAGCCACATACCTTCTATCCCACATACCAACATGCAAAAGTAAAATTCTGAGTATATACTGATATAGGCTTTGTGGGATCAAAGATTGGTTTAAGTAAGAACTCTATGAGCTTGCTCAGGCTGGAATCCATTTGAGATGGGGCCATAAAACTCTGCTCTTGATTGACTATGAATAAATCACTTTCTCTTTTAGGCCTTTAGTTTCCTCATTTGTAAAACAAGAATAGTAATGCTATAAGATAGTAGAGCATAGATAACATACTGAGATAGAAAGCTGGCTTGGAAACTAGACAACTCAAGTTTAATTCCAACAACTGATGTGTACTAGCTAGGTGACCCTGAGCAAGTCCTTGAATTTCTTAGTGCCCTAGACAACTCTCTAAGACTTTATGTGAAAAATGAATGGATTGGTCAGTATCAGTCTTTCTAAGTTAGGGATTCCCTATGCAAATGATAATAGGATTCCTTTCCCCATCCCCCTCCATACATGTGCTTATACCTGTGTAAATGTATGTATACACACACAACACATACATACACACACACACACACAATACATATACTTTTGTCATAATAACCCTATGAGGTAGGTAAGGATTCTTTCTAAATTGGAAAGCACTATAGAAACATGTTGTTATTACTACTATTAATAATGAATGTTCCTCCATGATTTGTAGATTAGACTAATCTCATAGCAGCCACTGTTGCCCATCGGGATGAATTCCAACTAATAAAAAGGATGATATTGAATAGTAATGACTGATTCTCAAGATTAAATTCAAATATTTGATGTAGAAATTAGGAAGAATATAAAAAATAGGATCCCTCCTCTTCCCTATCTTCCTCCAAACCCAAACTTCAGGAAATGAGAAGTGTAAGTGTAGGCAATAACAATCAAACCAAGGCGAGTTTTTGGGGCTCATTCATAAGGGTAACATTGTTCCCACCCCCCTTTTTACAACTCAGCCATTTCACATGTCAAAATTATACTATATAATACACATTTGCCATGGAGTATAGATTCAGACCTCAGAAGATAATGATTCAAATGTGAGAATGACTACACAACGCTCCATTGTCATGGAAAGAAATTGGTGGAGTTAATGTTTTTTCACTTGAATCTGACTTTGGATAAGTTGTTTGTGCCTTTATAAAATGGAGGTGCTATTTGCTTCTTATCTTCTGTAGCAAGTGGTCAACAGGCTTATAAAAAAATCAGGTTGTTGAAGGTATCAGACGAAAGTTTTATACTATATAAATATGGTCCAAAGTGTGGAATAGGAATGCTTTGTAGATGCTTTTGCTTTTAGAGATCAACTAGTCATTTCCGACCTTTTAATAAATGAAAAATTTGAATCTGGAAAAAAATATGTCTTAACCAAGTTTACAAAGCTAATTAACAACTATATTAATTAAGGCTGGGGCCCTCTTCACATCTGCCTCACAGAGTCCTTCTCTCCCTCTAAGACATATTTGAAGCACTATCACATCTATGTGAAAACCTTCTCTATCCCCTCCACTATAGATAGATCCTTTGTATTTATCTTTTTTTTATGCTGGTTACACACACACACACACACACACACACACACACACACACACACACACACACACACTCTTTCTGTGTATAACGTAAACTCCTAGAAAGAATTGTTTAATTTATTGTATTTGAATTCCCAGTGTATAGCCTAGTGCCTGGCACATAGTAGATACTTAATAAATGTTATCAAATGATTGACTGATAAGTTTGTTGACTCCTGATGTGCAGTTTTATTTTCCACATTTCTTAGTTACTTCATAGATTTAATCCCATGATTTCTTAGTATGACACCATTGTGAGCCTGATGGCTTCTTTGCCAAGTATATTACATTTATTGATGAGTCTGAGATCCTCAGACTTTCTATGGCTTCTGGTGGCAATGATCATGGCTCACCAGTTTCTTAACCAATAAATTATTTGAGAATGAGCTGTAAAAGTTATGAAATTAAGTGGTGACTTTCAGCTGTGCCTATCACTTATGAATCCACCATAATTTTTTTTAACCATTACATGAATTTAATCACAACATTCATCCAATAAGTTTTTATTTATTTATTAAACCTAAAGCATGATGTTAAAGGACACTGTGCTAGGTGTTGATGATTATAAGATTTTTTTTGAAATGACATAGGCCCTGCCCTTGAGGAATCTTTATTTTATTAATAAGCTGGGCTAATTTTCAAAAAATGGGATTATTATGTTTCTTTTCTTTTTAGATTTTATTCATGATTCTTAACATGAGTGTTTTGCTTCAACTAGGCTGTATACACTATTTCCTAAACAGGCTATATGCCATCCTTTTTTGCCCTATTGGTAAAATTCTTTCCAAGAATTATTTTCTCTGCTTTCTTTAATGCTTTCCACCTAGCTTTATCTTTCCACATCAAACCTTTCTTGATCCCCTCAACAGCAAAGTACCTCTCCACTCAAATTAAATTAAACTTATTTTATATATATCTATATATGTTGATTAATCAAGAGAACTCAGCACTCTGAGGACAAAGGTGGTTTCATCTTTGTATTATCAATACCTATCACAGTTCCCAGTAAGTAATAGTACTTAATAAAAACTTATTGTTTGTGGGACCGTACTCATTGAATCCAAGTCCTACTTCTTTTATAAATCGTTTATTAACTGTCCCATTCTACAGCAATCTCTCTCCCCTCTGAATTCCTAGAGATTTTACAGTCCGCCTTTAGTACTGATCATTTCTTAAACAATCTGAGAACAATGATTTTGTGCTCCATTACCTCTGTCTGTCACAATGACTTCCTCATAGTAGGTACTCAATAAATCTGTTCACCTATCAAAATTTGGGGAAAAAAATCGTTTACTTTTTCTTAAAAGGAACTAGCATTTATAGTATAATAGTTATGTCATGCAAACCAAATTATGGACCATATGATGACAGAGTTGCCAGTGTTTAAAAAAATCATTTTTTTTCAGAGAAAGCAGGTTAAAGATTAGTACAAAAACCACTCAAAAGTTTATACACATATACACAAACACACACACATACTACACATATATGCATACATACTTAAAATTCTTAGTGCACTTTTACGCTATGGAAAGTGCTTAAAGACTTTTGGGACACATACATATTTATAAGAGGAACTCTCTTCTTTATTTAGTACAGGAAAATACAGGTTAATTTTAAGTTCTGGATTATTTATTTTGATTAAGTAATAGGTTACTGAAAATATTTATGACATCTTGCTATCCATTTAGGATTACTGCCAAACTTGGACCTCTATTTTCTTAGGCCAATATGGAATGTACTGGCACATATATTCTGACCATTTGCTCTGTGAACTAATACAACTTCTTGTTGTCTATTCGTCCTAAGAATGCATTATATAGATTGCAGTTCATTTAGAATGCAGCTGTTAGGGTCATGACTCACACTGAGATTAATCATTATGCCTCAGTTAGCTTCAGAATCACTTTGATTACCCATTACATCTTTGAGAGATTATAAAATGTTGCTTTTAACTTGCAAGGATTAGGTTAGCACCCACTTAGTTCCAAGACGTGCATTTACTTTGTTTCTTTTGGTATTATCAGGTCACAGGAGATGGCAGGTGTTCTCCAAAAGCTTTGCCTTCAAGAATTAAGTCATGTTGAAGTTTTCTGACATTAGGCTGAATGATGTGTATATAGTGTACACTGTATGTATATAGAAAGTGTACAAATGTATAATATGGCAATTATAAATATTTATGTTACACATTTATGACTCATAATAAATGTGATAGATAAGCACATACTTTCAGTTTTCAACATCCCTTTAGAAGTGATTATTCTACCACAAAAAGTTACCATGAATCCCGAAAGTTGCTAATGAAAGCCCTGTTATATTTGTACATCCCATCTGTATTTCCTGAAATATCCCTTAGCCCTGTTCACATTGTTCCTTTTTGTAATTCAGTGCATATCCAGCATGAAGTGAAGGTTGCTAGAGAGAAGCTTTGCTAGCGCTACCCGTTAGATTGTGAGCATGAACCTGGAACATTAACAAAGATGACATTTTCCAACCGAAGCCTGCAACACAAATTCGGCTAACAGAAATGAACAACCACAGGAAAAAAAAAAAAAAAAAAAGACCAACTCTATTACTTTCCTCAGACTAAGACTCATGTAAGTTTCTTCTGAGCACAAAGGGAATAAAGTTTAATGTAATATTAGGCAGCATAGAAAAGTAAAGTAAGTAAAAAAGATGTTGGCTAGGATTAAGGGAGAATTAAGGTTGGATCTTGACTTTGTCACTTACTAGCTTGTATGCAAGTTATTCGGCTATTCTGAGCGGCAGTCTTCTGCATCAATGTGAATGATTATTTTTATACAATGTCTCTCAAGGTTGTTATGGGGAATGTACTTTGTAAATCTGAAAGCACTAAATATATCTGGATTATCATTAAACAAAAGCAAAAGAAAAGAGAGAATGAGTTAGAGGAAAGAACTCTATATCTGTCAATTAATCAGTTGATTAATATTTAGTCTCCTCTGCACCTAAAAAAAAGAGATTTACAGTCAAAGACTCTAGATTCAAATCCTGACTTTGTCATTATTCTAGGTGTGAGACTGAATGAATCACATTATCTACTGGGACTCAGGTATTGACAATATTAAAGGCAATAGGTTATGGAAGAGGCTGAGTGATACCAAAATGAAAATGAACAATTTAACATTAATCAAATGATTATTATAGGAGTTTGAGAAGGGAAAAAAAGAAAAAAAAATCAGATAAAAATATTTGAAGAAGGAGAATGTGGAAGATTTATCATCTATCTGGTCTCAAGAAATTTGACACATTGAAAAAGCCACTTGGAGCAATCTGAAAACAGAAGGCTAGTACCTCATTCATTATTAATACAATACAGCACAGCACAACACACACAACACAACACAATACAATAGAATATAATAGTTATATCCAAGGAGGTAAATAATAGCTTTTCTGCAAAACTGGAAAGGAGTGGGGCCAAATAAGCTTGGCAGTTGTTGACTGAGATGCATCACAGTGAGATATGAATGTTTAGCAAAGCACTCATTAGCTTCTTCTCAGATAAAAGTCTTAGCCTACTTTTCTTAGAAGGAATCACATATCTATTGCAAAGAATGTCAGTCTCTTCCAAATATAAGCCAATTAGACATATGTGTATGTGTACATGCATATACTGTAAATAAATTATCCTTTGCTTATATCCTTATATCACTAAAAATGTATAAATACTTAGAGAAAAGTATATTGGTTAAGAACAAAAAGAGAGTGTCAAAGAGCCTCAGGATTGTAAAGACAAAATATTATCAATTTAATGATTATTGAACAAGTTGTCCATGAGAGTCATAATAATTATATTGTCTTTTTATTGATTATGTTTTATATAGTTATGACTATGATTCAGTTCTACTTTCATGGTTTACCCATGTACTGGAAATATATTAAATAGAGCCAACTATATAATGAAAACACTAGAGTTATTTATGTCCATATGAAAAATCGTTTCCAATATTATTAACCAAATAATGTTATGAGAATTTTTTTTACAAAATATGACATTTTTAAGATAAAGAGTTTAAGTTTATTGTTCTCTTTGACCTTACATTCATTATTATCTCTCTTAAATAAAGTTAGTTATACCTTTTGAATTAAAGAGACAATTGAACCAAAACATCCTATTAATTACTTAATGGGAAAAAGCTATATGATTCCACTGAAAAACATGCTTAACACCTTCTTCATTACATAGAATCTTCCTACAATGACATCAAAGAATCATTGAAACTCAGTAAGGGTAAAATTCTTTATATACACCAAAGGAAGATACAAATTGAAGGCTTTATAGAAGGCATATTAAAACAATGAATGAAGATAATACCTGAAAAAATCTCTTTTAAGACATTGAGTATAAAACTGTCAAAGAGAAGGTTGTAGCTGAACATGTTAAGAGACCTATTGGTATCCTGAAATTGAAACTGAATGGGAGGAATGAATTTAAAGCTATTAACAATTTTGCAATACAATTTAAATCCTTACTTTAGAAACTATAAACAGCCTCCAATTTTTAAGATAGTATGAAAATGAATTTGCTGCTTCTTCCCTTTTCTTTATCTCACATCACTAAGAAAGTTTCTGTCAGTTTGTACTCCTTCACCCTAGTTGTAGGATAATAAAAAGTCTCTTCTTGCCAAGGCCAACCTCTTTACGTACATCCATGCTTACTAACTGACTGATTGACTTCATAGAGTAATAATTAATTTTGATAATGGGTGCATGTCACTGAAGTTGTCATATATCAGTTATCTAGCAGTCAACTAGCATTTTATCTACAGTAGTCTGTATCATGGAGGCCACAAAATTGGTGAGATACAACAGACCTTGCATGGGTGGCAAGATGGATAAATCCATCCAATAATACATGAAGAAAGAAGCAGCAAGCACATGACTTAGTCTTGCAAATTTATTTATAAAAGGGAGGTATTTTCAATGACCATTCAGGATTAGCACATTGCCATCAAAAAATATAGAAGAGCTATCCTAATTAATGTAAATGACATAAGAAAATGATAGAAATTGTACAAAACAGAATTGTAGACTATGAAAATTTAGAGCCTACTAAAAACCTAGTAAGACATAGTCTAATGATCAGAATTATGCATGAGAAGTTTGCTATCGTTTATTGATTTACAGACAACCCATTTCTACTACTACAGATATAGACCTGAAAGTACCTTTGAGAACTCAACTAATAAAATGTATCAAAATTAAACTTTCATAAAGTAAATTGTTGCAATCACCTACATATATATATATGTATATATATAATATTGTTCCAAAATATTTATATACAGTATTTTAATAAATACTATAATGACTAGTACTCACAATCTCCAAGTCACATGGAAAGAAAACATTTAATGTCCAGAAACATACTTAGCAGAAGAAAGCAAAATCTTATAAGAAAGGGATGAGGTAAACATCATCTTCTCTTCTACTTGTCCCAACTGCTAGGTAAGGATTCACTTGAGGAGTTTATAGAAGATGAATTTATAAGCTAATAGGATTATAAAATTTCATGAAATCACCTCATCAGGATCCTCAGTGGAAAGAGAAAACGAGTAACTGAATGAGTCTGGTTGTTAATTCACCATATCTGGAGAAAAAGTCAATGAGAACAGATTAGTTGATTCACCTGACTGATTTGTCTGAGATACTTAATGTAATCCACTTGCCAAACATCAAAGTATCCTGGAACTCTTTTTTTTTTTTTTCCTGGTCCATTTTATCTTTTATTTATTAACTTTAAAAAAATTTTTCAAAACATATGAAAGGATAATTTTTCTACACTGACCCTTGCAAAACCTTTCTCCCACCTCCTCCTCTAGATGGCAAGTAACATAATATATGTTAAACAAGGTAAAACTATATGTTCAATCCAATATAGGTATATATATTTATACAATTATGTTGTTGCACAAGAAAAATCAAATCAAAAAGGGAAAAAATGAGAAAGAAAATACAATTCAAACAAAGCACAATAAAGAGTGAAAATGCTAGGTTGTGATCTACCCTCAGTTCCCACAGCTCTCTCTGGGTGTAGATGGCTCTCTTCATCACAAGATCATTGGAATTTGCCTGAATCATCTCATTATTGGAAAGAGCCATGACCATCAGAATTGATCATTGTATTATCCTGTTGCCATGTATAGTGATCTCCTGGTTCTGCTCATTTCACTTAGCATCAGTTCATGTAAGTCTCTCCATGCCTCTGAAATCATCCTGCTGATTGTTTCTTATAGAATAATAATATTCCATAACATTCATATACCATAATTTATTCATCCATTCTCCAACTGATGGGCAGCCATTCAGTTTCCAGTTTCTTGCCACTACAAAAAGGCTGCCACAAACATTTTTGCACATATTACCCTAGAACTCCTTATAGGTGCTTTGTAATCAGGTGAGAAGAAATTGGTGTCAACAGTCCAATTCTTTAGTCTTTTGAACCAACCAATTTTCAATAAAAATCACAATATTTTTAAAAGAAAAACTATCCTTATTTTTATGAGAGGAAGGAGTTAAAATATTGCTCTATTACATTGTGATGCCCACATTCCAAAGGTTGGAGCCAGGAGAGAGGGAGGGAGATTTCTATTCCTTTCTTTCATATGATTTTTTCCCCTCACTTTATACATAACACTTTATACATAACATTCACCAGGCTTTATAAAGATAAAAAATTACATCGCATCTACTTTTTAAAAATTAATTTCATAATTATAAAAATTTTTGGACAGTCTTTGTATCTATTTTAAAGGAATTATACTTGAAATATAATATGCAGAAACAAGTATGGGACAAAATATAATATGTACACACAATTTTTTAGATAAATATTTAAGGTATTTGGAGATGGAGGAATTCAAACACTTAGAAAAAATATGGATCTTACTGCCCAAAATGCAATTAAGAAATAAATCATTAGATAGATAATTTTACCTAGATGCCTACTTTTTCATTGCTAAAAATATGAGAATATTTTATATACGCATCAAGGACCATAATAAAGGAAAACTGAAAAGGGATCAGACAAACTTTTTCAAGTGATATTTTTCAAAAGACTTTATCTCTATAATTGCAAAATTAATAAGATAATATTTATAGAAAATTTTTCAAAAATAATTCAATAGAGTAAAATTTTCTTAAAGATTTTCTCTAGATAGAATCTCCCACTCATATATCAAAATCATACCTGATTTCTCAAAAGATGTAATAAAAGAAATAATTTGTCTACCTAATGATAATTAACAGAGACACATAAAATGGATATCATATGCTTGGAAAAGTTCTCTTATTCTAGACACTATCCAATATAGAATCCAAATGAAAGTGGATTTAATGATAAATGGTTAAGTTCTCCAAATACTCCTTTTTTTCTGATAACATTGTTGATTACATCAAACTTCAGAAAATTTCATTCTCCTAAAAGAGATTCAGAATCTCTCAAAAGGTTTTACCCTAACTATCCATATGGACAAAAACTAAATGAAAAAAAAAATCCTCTTGTCCAGATTGACAGTCAGTTAGGAATTGTACTACTCTAAGGATCCAAAGCAGGCAAAATAAAAGTTCCTACTCTCAGGAATTTCATGGAGGAAACAACACACAAATAACTATTTGGGATAGTCTCAAAGGGAAGGACCTAAGATTAAAGAGGACTGGGAAAGGCTTTTTGCAGGTAAGATTTCAGCTGAGACTTGAAGGAAGCTAAGAGATAAAAATTAAGGAGAGAGAGTATTCCATACATGAGGAATAGTCAGTGAAAATGTATGAGAAACAGCAAGAAGTCCATTGTCTCTTGATTTAAATTTGATTTAATTTAAATTTAAAAAATAGTGTCCTGGGGAGTAAAATGTAAGAACACTGGAAAGGTAGGAAGGGAATAGTTTGTGAAGGGTTTTGAAACACAAACTGAGGAATTTATATCTAATCTTGGAAGTAAGAAGGAGTCATGGAATTTGTTGAGTGTGTGTGTGTATGTGTGTGTGTGTGTGTGTGTGTGTGTGTGTGTGTGTGTGTGTAAAAGAGAGAGAGAATCAAAGACAGAGGCAGATAGATGGAGAGAGTCAGAGATAAAGACAGATGACAAAGACATGCAAAGAGAGAGACAGAGCAAGATCAGACTTGTGTTTTTGGAAGATCATGGAAGATGAACTGGAATGGGAAAAGACTTGAGGCAAAGAGAGTATAGGCATGTGGTGATAAGGGTCTGTTCAAGAGTGATGAGTATGTCAGCAGAAAGAAAGGAATATGTATGAAAAATGTGATAAAGGTAGAAAAGACTGGACTTGACAAATGATTGACTAGATGTGGGTAGTGAAAGATGATGTCCAGTTTGCAAGACTGGGTGACTGAGAGAATGGTGGTATACTGAACAATGATAGAAGTTAGGAGGAAAGGAGGATTTTAGGGAAAGATAAGTTCAATTTTAGACATGTTGATTTAAGATGTCTCTGGAACAGAGGTAGCTGGGTGCCTCAATGAACACCTAAGTTCAAATCCAGCCTCAGATACTTCTTTGACTCTGTAGTAAGTCACTTAACTTCTATTTATACCTTAATCCACTGGAGAAGGAAATGGTAAACCATTCCAGTATCTTTGCCAAGAAAACCCCATGGACAGTATTGGTATACTATGTTCCACTGAATCAAAAGAATTGGACATGACTGAATGACTAAACCACAGCAAGAATAACAACAGCTTATCTAGTTGTACATATCTAGTAGGCAAGGCAGGAGGTGAGGAGAGAAGTTACAGTTGAACAAGTAGATGGAGTATGATCTGCCTAGAAGTAATAATTGGGACCATGGAAGCTGATAAAATCACCATTGAAAGAGTATAGAGAGAAAAGAGAAGAAGGCATAGACCCTTTGGGACATTCAATAACACATAAGTAGGGGTAGAGACATAATTTCCAAAAAGAGACTGAGGAGTAATTAGATAAGTAGATGGAGAATAAGTGGATGATAGTATCAGGGACACTGTCAAGCCATTCAACAGGAGGGGATCATCAGCAGTAGCCAAATCTTCAGAGATGTAGTAGATTGGAAGTTGAGAAAAGGCTTTCCAACTTAGCAGATAAAAGATCATTACAAATAATGGAGAGAGCAATTTCAGTTATGCAACAATCAGAAAACAGAATTCAAGAAGTTGAGAAGGGAATAGGTGGTGAAGAAGCAGAGGCAATGAATGTACTATATTCTGGTTCTCCTATTTTCTGTTTTACTGCACCTTCTCAATCTCCCTTACTGGATTTTCATCCACTTGATGTTCACAACTGGGAGGTCTCTACTGGGCTCTCTCCTTCTTACTTTAATTCTCTTGGTGATCTAGATTCTATGAATTCAACTGGCAACTTCATTCTGATGACTCTGAATTCTATCAGATGTAACTTCTTTCTTGCATTCTCAAATTCAACATTTTCAATATAGAACTCATTCTCTTTCCCCCAAATCTTCACTTATTCCTAATTCAAATTCTTCCCACTTCAGTCCATTCTCTACTCAGCTGTCAAGTTCATTTCCCTAAGGTACAGATCTAATCATGTCACCTTTCCTAATACATTCAAAACTTTCAGTGCCTCTTCGGATCAAATATGAAATTTTGCATCTGGCATTCAACACTCTTCACTATCTGCTCTCTTCCTACATTTCTGGTTTTTTTCTACCTAGCTTTTTCTATGTATTCTTTGATCCAGTGATAGTGGTCTCCTCATTGTTCCTCACATAAAATACTCCATATCCTGACTGAATATTTGCACTGGCTGTTCAGCATGCCTGGAATACTTTCAATCCTCCTCTTTACTCCCTGTTATGCCTGGTTTCCCTCAAAAGTCACTGCTAAAATCTTACCTTTTACAGGAAACCTTTTCCAATTCCCCTTATTGGTCATGACTTCTCTTTATTGATTATCCTCAAATGGTTGCTTGCATGCTCTCTCCCCAATTAGACAGTTAGCTTCTTGAGAGCAGAGATTGATTGCCTATTGTAGTATTTTCACATATATTCACTATAATTTTTCTATCTACATATGTATATACATCCATCCATCTATAAAAGTATGCTGGGGTCTATTCATGAGATCTGGTTCCTAAATTTTCAGTGTGAAGATATTTGTTTTAGAAATTGGCAAATACTATAAATTAGGATTTGGTTTATTATTTTCCTAAGGATACAACAAGCAATTATAATTCGGATTAAACTTAAAAGTATGTTATGCATATACTTTTTCCATCAGTTTTTTTTACTAGCATACCACTATATTTAAATTTGTTTATATATATATATTATATATAAGTAAATATGCACACAATATATATATAATATAAACACATACATATAAATATACATAAACTGCCTATACATGCCTCCATGTTTGGATTACATATAAATACATGTATGTACATGTATATAGACAGAAAAATAGATTGATATATCCCTAAGTCCCCAACTTGAATGAATGTAATTTTGGATTATGTGCTGGTTTGGTTTCTACATACATTGTTCACCTTCGAACAAATAACCAAAGATTGAATCTGGAGAAAAGGTTGAGAACCACTGAAATTGAAGTTACTCTCCTTTCAAATTGGAGCCACATTTCTGGCCATTCAAAGGTCAGTTTAATTATTTGAACAGGGTTGAAAATAAAAAAAAAAATCAAAGAGCGATTAGTTCTTCTGTGTTCCATTTTCATTGCTTGGCTGTATTGGGTTAGAAGAATCTTGGCTGGTAGAGATGAACAGAGTCTTCTTCATTGGTTCTTTGTCATAATGATCATTCAGTATGACTGTATTTGTAAATAATATTATTTTACTAAGGACAATATTATTTTTCATAATTTTTGTTTTAGAGTTTAGCATATTTCCTTGTACATAATAGTTATTCAATAAATCTGGTTTTGTTTGTTTGTTTGTTTGTTTTTTTAGTGGATTTGGAATACAAGATGGTAATATGTCACCATGATATAATTCAAGGAATAGATGGCAACTTGAGCCAGTTGAAACAGTTTCAATTTTGCCTTTAATTTCTCTGATAATTAATTTTTCTTTTACATTTTCCCTATTTGTTACATAGGCAGAGAAGCAGCAAGATATAGTGGAAGAAATGCTGACCCTGCTTCAATTTTCTTGTCAATAAAGTGAAGATAATACCTTTTAGTTGTTGTTATCCAGTCCTCATTTGGGGTTTTCTTGCCAAAAATACTAGAATGGCTTGCCATTTCCTTCTCAGCTTATTTTACAGATGAAAAAAAACTGAGGCAAAGAGGGTTAAGTGACTTGTCCAGAGTCACAAGGCTAATGTCAGAGGCCAGATTTGAATTAAGGAAGATGTCTTTCTGACTCCAAGCCCCAGCACCTTATTCACTGTGCCACCCACCTAGCTGCTTTATAGGATTGTTTTCAAGATGAAATGCATAAAAAGCATATATAAAGTACTTTGGAAACTTCAAAAAATGTCACTTATTATTAGTAGTATATAATATATTTAGAGGACTAGGAAAGATCTACTGGGATAGAGTATGTGATCATCCTTTAAAGTCATTGAAAGCTTTATTCAAAAAATCAGATATGACCTTTAAGTGTGGGCATTTGTTGAATATGTATGAGGATTTCTGTTGTGTATGGTTCTTATCTTTTCTGTTGGATTACAAACTTTTTAAGGCCAAAATAATGTTTCTCTCTATCTCTCTGTCTCCTCAGCCTCATCTTTCTTTCTATTCTTTTTATCTCTCTGCCTATTTCAGTCTCAGACTACCTCTGTCTCTTTATCTCTTTTTTTTTTTTTTTCTGTTTGTGTGTATGTGTGTGTGTGTGTATGTCTGCCTAAAACAACACTCTTCACCTAAAATATCTTCCTTACATGTTAGATTACTGGGCAGAGGAAACTGGTGTTAAAATTATAGTCAACTAAACATTTATATCTGTATGATGGGAGTATTCTGGTAACTGCCCGATTCTTTTTTTTTTTTTTTTTTTTTTTTTTTTTTTTTTCCTCTTTTTTTTTATTTATTTATTTATTTATTTTTTTAAATTATATATATATATATATATTTTATAATATTATCCCTTGTATTCATTTTTCCAATTTACCCCCCCTCCCTCTATTCCCTCCCCCCGACGACAGGCAATACCATACATTTTACATGTGTTACAATATAGTCTAGGTACAATACATGTGTGCGAATATCATTTTCTTGTTGCACAATAAACATTAGAATCCGAAGGTACATGCAACCTGGGCAGACAGATATTAGTGCTAACAATTTTCATTCCCCTCCCAGTGTTTCTTCTCTGGGTGCAGCTACCTCTGTCCATCATTGATCAACTGGAAGTGAGTTGGATCTTCTTTATGTTGAAGATTTCCACTTCCATCAGAATACATCCTCATACAGTATTGTTGTTGAAGTGTACAGTGATCTTCTGGTTCTGCTCATTTCACTCAGCATCAGTTGATTTAAGTCTCTCCAGGCCTCTCTATATTCCTCCTGCTAACTGCCCGATTCTTAAGAAAATTAATGGTGTTTCTGTGTGATGGTATCCCCACATAGACTTTAAAGCACATTCAGACATGATGATTTCCAGTATGTTAAAGAGGCTGAAGAAATAGATTTTTATTGGCTACTGGGGCCAGAACCAGATGTATCTTCAAAAGGATGGTCAAAGCTCATTCTCTCTCTCATGTCTGATTGGTTCAAGTGAGAAATACATTTTATAAGATTTTGTGTAGAAACAGGTCTTGGGCCCTTCCCATTCAGGTTACATGTGGTCCATGAATATGGGTCTCACTTTCCTCCTCTATTTGTTCTTTTTTTATTCTTAGATGAAGGGAGACTAAGTTGCAACTTTGTAAGTTTTTAAAAGTTAGGGGAGGTAGACACTGTGACTTCTCCACTGGTTACATTACACTCAAAAATGAACTTGTGAGGCATACTTTGCAATAATTATTTTAAACCTGAACCTACTCTCTTTAGAGATAAAGGTGACACAACAGGAGTGTGTCCCTAGGTTTTGTGGAAATACTTTGTTCTTCTGTCCTTTCTATGTCTCTCAGTAAATATTTCTCTTTGAGAGCTAAATCAGGTGTTAACTGGTTCAATGCTACTGATGTGTTAAGCACAGGAAAATATTAATGATATAAAGGAGATGTTAAGTATAGTTGGTTACAGATACTAGGTAGAACATACCATAATGGAGACTCAAGCCAATGACTTAGGAAGAAATTTCAGTCTCCCTGTTCCTCCCCCCCCCCCAATCTTCTCAATCCTCTCCTTTTATAACCCTGAAGGGGAACAATAGGCATAAATGAACCTTCTGGGGTTTCTACTTATTGTTCTGAGAGGGAGTTGAGATATGTATCTTCAGTGAATATATGAATTATTTCTTATGATGATTGAGAACTCTGCCTCTCATCTAATTAATTCAAATCTAAGCAACTTTAACCAGAGGCTAATTTCATGTAAAGGGGTAGTACCTTTTATGTTCCTATTTTTGACTCATTGCAAGCTTCTCTTTTTAGTTTAAAAAAAAAAAAAAAAAAGGTTTGGAGGTAACAATTTCATATAGACTTGATAAAGGAAAAAACTAAAAGCTAAAGAAATGAAACAAATTTTTAAAAGATTTCTGGACATTTACCAGTTCTACAAAAGTAACACATACATCTATTAAGTGAACATGAACCATTTGTATTGTTTTCTTTCAAACTGGGATTATTGGAAGACAGGGAAAGAGAATAGAACCAAGCAAAGTATATAAAGATTTTGTTGACTCCAAACTACCTGATAGTTCTTTTGAAACATTCTACTAAAACTCTGCCAGGTTCTCCCATCCCTACATAGAAAATTCTTAGTTTTTTACTTCTAAATGCCATTTATGGTATTTACAATTGGGATGGCTGCCCTTAAAAGTAGCTTTTAAAATTAAGGGAGAAAAAAGAAAACAAATTTACATCTCAGTTTAAGAGCTGTCCTAGTAAATGATAGATTGGCTTTGCAAGGTTGTAGCCAGGTAAAATATGCTAATCAGATAGAATAGTTATTGACTTGATTCTCCTTCCTGATTTTGAAGAGTACAGGTCAAATTGGGTGAAAGGAAGGAGAATAAATTATAGGAGCCGAGAGAATCTTCAACTCCAAGTGAGTCAACTGAAATTCTAACCCAAGGATATTTCCCTATCTCTCAAACCTTGAATGTTCTCTTTTTACACTTCTACCTCTTAGAATCCATAGTTAAAGCCGGGGTCAGGTGTCACCATCCACATGAGTTCTTACTTCCTCCACGTTGTTATTGTTTCCTTATTCCAAAATTATTCTATATTTATTTTGCATATACTTAATAATTGCTTATCTATGATTTACCTAACAAATCTCACCAACAGTCAGTTCTTCTAAGTACTATGGATGGGAAATGCATGTTTATTTATTGAAGGTATATATTTCCTATGGAATAATTTCATAGATATTATTACTATAGAACTCATTCCTTAATCTAAATTTTTAAATCTAATATTAAAAGAATTAATGGAGAGTCCATATGGAGATAGCAGGCTCCTCTTAAAATCCAAAAGACCTGACTTCAAGTCTTGACTCAAGTCTTGCTTTTGATGAATAGCATTCAATACATATCAAGAACATTAAAAATAAAAAAAAAAAATTGGAAAATGCCATGTTCATGAATCAAACTTCAGACATTTATTTAGCACTTACCGTATGCCAAGCACTGAGGTGGGTACTGGGGATAAAATGGGAGAAGACAACATTTACATGTATAAGACTATATAAAATATACATATCAAGTAGGCAAGATAATTTGTTATTGTCCAATGGAGGGGGGGAGGATTAGGAAAGGTCTCATGAAGTGTGTTTTATAGAATACTAAAGATTTGTATTTCTTTTGCATTTGGGATTTGGTACATGAAATGAGTGTGGAGTTGATTTCATTATGAGATAATTGTAGCTGATTATCACTTCTGTGATCTTATATAGTCAAAATTTTCAGTTCTACCCAATTATCCATAATGGAACAATACACAAATAGGAAAATGTTGCTAAGGGTAAAATGAACTTCGGTTCTTGTATTATAAAAAAACTAATAGTTGATTGATTATCAAAGATATCATTGGACAAACATTATAATAAAATTGAAGGCCAATTAAAAAAATAAGCATTTCAGGCACTTTATCAATTTAGATGATGCATTAATGGCACCCTGCAAAAGAAGCTATGGGCTTAATTAATTAGGCACATATTTTCTATGATGGGCTTAGACAAGTAGATAAGTTTGCTGTGGGGGATAAGCTACCATGATAGTTTTTTTCTTAATAAAATCCTTTCATAGGAACCCAGAATTTCATGGCACAATCTAGGAAGTTCTAAACTAATCAATCAATAATAACAGTTTTAGTTATTATTATCATCCAGTTACTGAGTGCCTACTGCCTAAAATGAGTACAAGATAACAGTTTTTGCCTTGCAAGGGGTTTATGATTTCCTTAGGAAGAAAGAGGTAACATCAAGGAAACAATAATATAACAACTTAGCACTAAACAGTAAGATGTTGACTATAAATATAATATATATTTAGAAAAGGTAAATATTTTTATGAATAGCGATAATCAAATAATATTTCTTGGGCCTTGAGTTATGGTCAGCATTTTGATATATATAAGTGAAAAAAACCAACTTGGATATTGAGTTTATTGTTAACATTGTTTTTCAGGTAATTCAGTCATATCTGATCCTTTGTGATCCCATTTGGTACTTTTTTGGCAAAAATGTTGGACTAGTTTCCCATTTCTTCTCTAAGTTATTTTACAGATGAGGAAACTGAGGCTAGGAGGATTAAAGTGACTTTCCCTGGGTCACATAATTAGTAAATGTTTGAAGTCATATTGGAACTCAGATTGTGACTTTAGCCCAGTATTCTATCTACTGTATAGTAAAAGAGGCCAGCTTGACTCCAGATGAAGGTATGTGGTTTATATTAGCAGGAAAGAGATTTGGAATAGGTGAACATTGGCAAGATTATCAAAGCAGTCCTGGAAATCCATGAAAAGGAATTTGGGAAAGAAAGATATGTAAGAGAGAAAAGTATAAATCTGGTAGCAAATAGAATAGAATCCTTCTGTTACACTATTGTTGGGATCTGAACTAATACTTCCTTTATAGGCTAATTACACCATATTAGTTCTTTATTATATATAGCAACAATGTTTTGGGATACATGTTTTGACCTATGATATTTTCAAATCCATGGATAATCCTTTAATACTCTATTAAATGTTGGGCACTTAATTGTTAATGAGTTCTTTGCAGGTGGATAAGGATTATGTTGAATGCTTAAGAATTGTAATAAGTATTAGAAATAATTGTCCTATAGGGTATTATAACTACACAATAGAATCCAAAGAATTGAAAATGGATTTTACAGGGAAGGTAAAGAAAAGGTGTGGGGAGAGCAGCTTGTGACGTATGATAAATAAGTCTCTTTGAAAAATATGAGTATATGATTTTATCAAATAAATACATGAATAACAACAAAAAAAGATGAACTGGTCATATGATGAAGGTGAGATATAACAGGTACATATTTTCAACATTTCATTGGCACTCTTTTGATGTCAGGAGAAAGTGAAGAATGATGTTAGAATATTGGGTTAGATCTCCATTGTAAATTTCTGGGAGAGCAGAGACAAGCATCACACAGGGTAGGTAGTGAAGGATGGGTTGTAATTTGTTTCTTTGGAGGGAAAGTCCAAATCAATGAAATAACAAATCCTATTTGAGTATTTTAAGTGTATTTAGTGAATAGAGCATGGGATTTGGGTCAAGAAAACCTGAGTTCTGAACTTGTCCCAGATAGTCAGCCTCGGTTTCTTATTTGTAAAATGGGGATAGTAATGGCAACTGTCTTATAGATGTGTTTTGAGGATGAAATGAAATAATGTATATGAATCATTTTGTAAGTCTTATAACACTAGAAATGCTAGTTCTTAGCTATAATTAACCTCAAAGTCCTATTTTCCCATAATAGTTTAATTTTGAAGGCAACTATCTTATTTACCTGTAGAGCTTAGTCCCTAATTTACTTTTAGTAATAGTATGCCCTGGCATGTTTCTAACTTTATAATCTAGTATTGGTGACCAAAAGATTTTTTATCACATTTATTAACCATCCTTTTGAAAACTGTCACAAGGAAATTATTTGATGTTAGGCAAGTCTATTGATTGAAAGCTCTGATACTATGTTTCCATATATACATATATATTTCAATTTTATGAGGTGGCTAAAATCTGGATACAGAGACATGCTTGTGTGTTTGATTTTCTGACCAAAAACAATAGGCAAATACCTCCCAGAAGTTAATGTCTGAAAGATTTGGGTTTGGGTCCAAGATACAGAAACTTAGGCTGACCATTTTGACTGCTGTGATTGGTAATTGTAAAAAGTCAAGTGAGTCAAGTGGCATGTATAGGTCCTGGTCAACAGTGAGAATATATTTATGAAATGTGAATAGGGCTCATGGATTTGATAATTTAAAGTAAAATATAAGAAGTTGGATCAGTGACAATGATATTTATATAAAACTTAACTGTAGTCTATTCAAGGTATGAATTACCAGATACATGGGAATTACTAGATACATGAAATTCATGGATATATTTTTAGGGGATGATTAGCTTGAATTAAAAAAAAATCTTTACTTTCACTTGTAATCCTCTATATTTTATTTTGTGCATTAAAATATTATTCTGAGAAGTTTAATAGATTTGCTCAAATTGCCAAAGAGGTCTGCAACACAAAAAAGGTTAAGAACCCCTGGCAGAGGATAGACTTTTCTTTTCCCCTTTTACCAGAGATGTCATTTCCTTTTTGTTTTGTCTTTTCTTTTTAATAGTATACTATAATTTATTTTTTCAATCTAAATCAACAATCATTTAGTAAGTCTTCACTATGTGCAAGTTTTTGTCCTAAGTTCTAAGGATCTACAAAGAACCCCCCCCCCCAAAAAAAAAGTGTTTGCCCTAATAGAACTTGTGTTTTACTTTAACATAATACTTTTAAGAAAATACAAAGAAAACAATTGGTTTCTTTTGATTCTTTGTATGTATTGTTAGCTTTATATCTTCTGAGGAGTCAAGTAGTAACAAATGATGGTTATGGGGACATTTTCTGAATTGTGCTTTAAGATGGGTCTTAATTCCAATAGTTTCAGGTCTCTGGCTCCTCTTTTTGGTTAATCAGAACACTAGCTCTTTTAGACCCTGAAAGGATCACTCAAACAGTCCAGTGTCTGCTATCAAAGAACTCCTTTGGACTCCTGTCTGTATTTTTCCTTAGAGGTACTATCTGGGTACTACCTTTATCTGCTTTGGTCCAAATTCTGACTTTATTTTGTTCTATTTTTTTTTTCTTATTCAGATGTAATCTTGTTAATGGGGTCCTTGGATCACCAACCTGAGCTTTGATTCTTGTGGCTTGTGCTTTTATCTAGTTCTGCCATTTTGCCCTTCTGGTTTCATTACTCTGTAGCTATACTCCTTTTCTGCAAGTCAGCTGGGTTCTGCTCATTGAAGCTTCTATCTTTTAGATCCTGTTCCCACCTCAGCAAAGCAGTTGTTGTCCTCTGCACTATTGTTGTTAGTCCTTCTCTTTCAAAGACCACCATGACGTCAGGAAGGTGATACTATGACATGCAAGTGAGTTGGGTTTGAGTGAGATTGGGGCTGTACAAAGAAACCAGTTTCATTTTCTCCCTCTGGAACCATCTAGGTCCAGTGGCCAGATATAGATCAGGATGACCCTGGATGCAGTGGGGAGACCCTGGCCTTTTTAAGCTAAAGTCTAATGGTTCTCAGTTTCACTGAGGCAAATACTCATTTTATGATTAAGGCTAAGTAAAAGGCAAGTTAGAGAATGTCCTTTTTTTACCAAGAAAGAAAGAAAGAAAGAAAGAAAGAAAGAAAGAAAGAAAGAAAAGAAAGAAAAGAAAGAAAGAAAGAAAGGAAGAAGGAAGGAAGGAAGGAAGGAAGGAAGGAAGGAAGGAAGGAAGGAAGGAAGGAAGGAAGGAAGGAAGGAAGGAAGGAAGGAAGAAGAAGGAAGAAAGAAAGGAGGAAGGAAGAAAGGAAGAAGAAAGAAGAAAGAAAGGAAGAAAGAAAGAAAGAAAGAAAGAAAGAAAGAAAGGAAGGAAGAAGGAAGGAAGGAAAGAAGGAAGAAGAGGAAGGAAGGAAGAAGAAAGAAAGAAAGAAAGAAAGAAAGAAAGAAAGAAGAAAGAAAGAAAGAAAGAAAGAAAGAAAGAAGAAAGAAAGGAAGGAAGGAAGGAAGGAAGGAAGGAAGGGAAGGAAGGAAGGAAGGAAGGAAGGAAGAAAGAAAGAAAGAAAGAAAGAAAGAAAGAAAGAAAGAAAGAAAGGAAAGAAAGAAAGAAGAAAGAAAGGAAGGAAGGAAGAAGGAAGGAAGGAAGGAAGGAAGGAAGGAAGGAAGGAAGGAAGGGAAGGAAGGAAGGAAGGAAGGAAGAAGAAAGGAAGGAAGAAAGAAAGGAAGAAGAAGGAAAGAAAGAAAGAAGAAAGAAAGAAAGAAAGAAAGAAAGAAAGAAAGAAAGAAAGATATGAAGGAAAAAGAAAGAAAGAAAGAAAGAAAGAAAGAAAGAAAGAAGGAAAGAAAGAAGGAAGAAAGAAAGAAGAAAGAAAGAAAGAGAAAGAAGAAAAGGAAAGAAGAAAGAAGAAAGAAAGAAGAAAGAAAGAAGAAGAAAGAAAGAAAGAAGAAGAAAGAAAGAAAGAAGAAGAAAGAAGAAAGAAGAAAGAAAGAAAGAAGAAAGAAAGAAAGAAAGAAAGAAAGAAATCTGGGAAGGAAGATCTGGGAAGATCTTCACAATTTCTGTCCAAAACAGCACCAATTGCCTATCTTACATTCACTCTGAGGCAATCAGGGCCAAAAGAAAGTAGGGTTAGCCTGAGAGTTTTTGTTGGGCAATCAATGAGAATCATTGTGATTTGGGTTTTTAAGATCTCCTCTATGCAGAAAGATGTTCATTGTAGCTCTCTTCTAGAGCCTTCCTGGACCCCTTTTTTCAGGGTATGATGATAAGGCCATTTGGATACAATAGAGAAATGCCATTTGGATTTCAGAGGAGGTGAGAGAAGAGATAGATATTTTTATTCTTTTTTCAAAGAAGAGCCTAAAGTAGAATTTTTTCCATAGTATTCTCTCTAATTTGACCTTATATATTAAGTATAATTTATGACTTCTAATGATCAAATTTAAGAAATTAACAGAATGGAAATTTACAAAGGAATATACTTCTTAATAGCACTTATAATTATTTTAAAAGAATAAATATAAAATAAACAAATAAACCTTTTGAAAACAATTTTATTAAAATAATTTCAGAAATTTTGAAGTAAAAATGACATTTCAACAGTTGTATATTGGCTGATTTTTGTATTAAGGTAATCTAGAAGAGGAAGTGCCCAGAGTAAAGCTCTCCTTAATGCTCTCAGATTATTGCAGTCAGCACAGTCAGCTGTCCTTTGATAAATTGCCACTTTTATTTTTACTGTGTGCAGTATGACAGAGTTGAGTTGAATTTCTGAGAAAGACGATAGGGGGATGGGTGTCTCATCCTTTCTTTATGCTGTATCTTGGGTACCTGTCATTTCTTTCCCTAACCTTTCAAAGTTACATCCCAAACATTTTCCCTTATCTCTTCAAGAGGCAGTCTTCTGCTTTTCTATAAAACATTAAAAAAAAAAAAAAAAAAAAAAAAAAAAAAGCAAGAGATGAGACATCCCTTAGGGGTAAGGGTGGAGACTAGTCATTGAAGACTATTCTTTGGAATATGCATTGTATACTCTGATATCAACCCACAGAGAAACTTGGGGAACATGCTTCTGGAAATAAAGTCATGGGGAATAATTGAGAGTCTTGTCTTCTACTTCAGAGTATGCACATGTATTTAGTAACTGTTTCCTATCCACTAGGTGCATGATGATAACAAGTCTTTTAAAGATTTTTTGAGCCAGAATTGAGAGTGCATATAAAAGGTTCCTCTGGAAGTACTCAGCTTCTATTTCTTCCTGTTAAATTTTGAGTGAGGAGGAAGATGAAATACCCTTAAGTCCTAGACCACCTCTCAAACCTGGTTGCCATATGGCCTCAAACACATGAAGTTTTTGCTTCTTTGGTATTTATTGTGTTTATTCTCTTCTGATCTTAAGAAAATCAATTTCAGAATCAGAATGACCTTGTAAGCTTTGAAAGTTTAGAAGAGAAACTAGGAGTACAGTTATGAGAATCTCTAAGAGATTCTATTGAAACTGAAGTAGCTGAACACCTGGTGGTAGAATGACTTTGATACCAGATCTCCTCTACCTAGCAGAGCAGCAGCATCTGAGATATCATGCTATATCCTAAGGGGGGTGGGGGGAAAGGGAAGTAATACTTGGCAGCTGAGTCTTACACAAAAGGAAAGAACTTGTCCATTGACTATGCTATACCCAAGAGAGAACTTGAGGAAAAAAATAGTTTATGGATGCCACTTTAAGTTTGAGAACACTTTTCCTAAAGACTGAGGTATGGAGAAAAGAATATGCCCTGATTTGTGGGTGGAGACTGCATATTTTTGGATTCAAATTCTTGATGTGTATTCTGAGTAAAAATCCCTTTTTTAAAGCTAATTAATGTTAACTGGTTAACTTTTTATTGGGGCATTAATCATTGGGTAGGTGATAATAAAAAGGTAAATGACATATTAGTGGGAACACACTGGATGAATGTTCATGAGCAATAACATCCAAATAATATCACAGCCATTTGAGGTACCCGTAGAATCCTTGATGTGGAGGAGTAATCTTTCTCTTAGGACTTGGCTTAGGACCAGTCTGTGTGGGTTGGGAAAAAGCATCCTTGAGAATCTATATATGCTACCTATAGAAAGTTATTCACACAAGGCTTAGGGAATGGGATCTTCTTTTGGCTTCTGGTAAATAGATACATATGCATTTGTTAAATGCACTTGTTAAGTGCCTACTGAGTATTAAGTAGGTTTTGTATTAAGTGCTTATGGTACAAAACCAAAATAATTCCTACCCTCAAAGAAACTACAGCCTTTTGAGAGAAAACAATATATGCACAGATAAATAAATGCAAACTATAGAGATAGAGACTACATCTGTGTTTTCTTTAGTAAATAGAAAAATCAGATGAAGAAATTCCATCTATCAATGCAAATTGGTTCCTCTCCAAATTAGTCTTTGAAAGTTGCCTGGGGGGCACTGAACTAATAATGAATTACCCAGAGTCACATAGTAAGCATCAGAAACTGAACTTGAACTCAGCTGTCTTTGCCTTTAAAGGCAGCTCACAATCCACTACAACAAATAAATACAAGTAGACCAGATTGGCCTGCTCACAGAAAGCATGAAGGAGACATTATATATATATATATGGCCTAGAAAAGTAATTTTAAGAATTTGTGAAAAACTATTATCATCAAGTAGAGGAGTTTATGTTTTATCCTCAAGGAAAGCAGTAACCCCTACATATTCTTGAAAAGAGAAAGAATGTAGGTCTGTGTTTTAGGAATTTCAATTTGGCAACTGTATGAAGGATGAATTGGGGGAGAGACTACAGGCAAGGAGATCAATTTAAAGGCTTTTGCAATAATCCATGTGGGAGGTGATGAGGACCTGAATTAGGGTAATTTTCATGTGAGTAGAGAGGAGACACATTTAATAATGTGTTTAATAATGGTTGGGGATTAGCTTTGTAGTCTCTTTGAAACAGTGGCTAAACCCAGTTGTAGAGTCTTAGTTTAGAAGCCTAGTAATAATGTACAAAGGAAAATAGAATAGCTTGTTTTTCTGAAAAGAATAATCAACTTTTTTTCTGTGGGGAGAGAGGGAAGTTCTGAACCAATGCTTTCATTGCCATAAGGCCATCCCAGTGGGAAAACTCCATCTATCAATGCCATTTGGCAAATGTTCTGCAACTTATTGCCATAGAAAGTTGCCTGAGACACTGAGAGATTTGATGATTTAGCCAGGGGCATGCGGGTTGCTTATATCCAGAACTCAGGCATTCCTAACTCTAAGGTCAGCTCTCTCTAGTGTTACCAGTCCCTTCTTTATGCTATTGAAAAAAAAAAATCAATATCATTCTAAATGTTCCATTTCATTTGTTCATTCACTTTCTCTTACATTTCTTTATTCATTCAATAAATATTTATTAAGACTTGCTAGATACTGTGAGAGAGACAAAGAAAATTAAATCCTTCCCCTTAAAGTAACTTCCTATTTCTTGAAATGTATTAGATGTATAAGCTAGTGGTGATAGGGTTTTTTTTTTTTTCTCTCAAACAATTAAGTTATGATTCTGTGATTCTGGTTGCAATTAAAGTATTGTGAGCTGATAGGTCTGGAATATTTGAGTAGTCCTTTGCTTGTCCCAAAGAGTGAGTCTTTATATAGTCCACAGATGGGGCTACAGCAGGGAGTCACACAGTTATCTCCTTTCCATATGGTTGGACACATAGATTCCAGAATGCATATGGCCCTCTACTGGCTTCACTGACTAGGTTGCTTCAGTGTTGTCACCCATCTACTCTCCGCAAGCTGGTATCTCCAGGTACATTGGGGGAAATATCATAGGCAGTAGCCCAAAACAACAAGACAGTTCCTAAATTGCTAGAATGATAGAATTGGTCTTGCTCATCAGAAAAAATAGACATGGACTTTAAAATACATTCTTTGCATTGGAACTTAATTCAGATCCAATTATTAGAGGCTGCAAGGGATTCGCCTTATTGTATTATTGCAGATAGATGAGCAGTCACTAGTTTCCTTGGAAACTTGGATCTGGGCATATGCAGCTCAGAATGTGCACCCTCATGTTTTCTATCAAACGGGTACAGTAGTGAATCTATCCCTGGGGATCCAATATGTTGCTGAAAACAGCGGGACCAAGAATAGAAGAAAATTACTGTATTAAAATCACATACCACATACATGGCTGGATTTCATAATACAAAGTAATTCCAGATTATAGAAAGAAAGCTCTCACACCCTAGCACTTGCCAGGGTATCCTGTACCTATATTTGCATATTTATAGGATGTATACTTTAGGGAAGTATATTTTTAGGGATTGTATTCAAATGTTATTTTTTTTAAAGGTAAATCTACTTCCTGAAATATCACTTTTATATGGATTTAAAATGGTTAATTATACTTAACCTATTTTTCCTATTACTTATGATTTTTAAAAACATGATAAGCTCTTAATTTTGTGTGGAATTCTATAAATTGAAGCATAGAGAGTAATTCCCAACTTCAATTCTATAAAGACATGAAATAATCCCTTATGAGAATTGTTTGTATACACACACACACTTACATGTCTACAAATAGGTGTACATATACACACATATAGATGCACATACCAGTTCATGTGTATACATATATGTATATACATATAAACACATGTGTATATGTATACAATTATGCATTATATAAATCAGTAGAG
Source organism: Sminthopsis crassicaudata (assembly GCF_048593235.1). Taxonomy (NCBI): domain Eukaryota; kingdom Metazoa; phylum Chordata; class Mammalia; order Dasyuromorphia; family Dasyuridae; genus Sminthopsis; species Sminthopsis crassicaudata. The sequence goes on along the minus strand of NC_133618.1, from coordinate 118,795,600 downwards.
TGAGAGAGAGAAATGGGCATTAATCGTATAATTATTGTCTTCATAATTTGGGCTCTGAAGTCATAATTGGAGACTGAAAAAATTAAAAACTTAACTATTTTTACACTTAAGAGACAAGACCCAGTCATTTCTGTCATCTGGCATGGTGAAACAAAGGGGAATTTTGGTAAATGAAATGCTTTTATTGATTTGTAGTGGATATACACATTATACATGTATTATCATTGTCAAAAATATTTGAGTAAGACCTGTGAATGACAATGAAACAAGATTCCAGCTTCTTATGATGAATAACTTTCTAAGAATTAGAATAGTCACAAAATAGCTCATTAGCTAGTGACACATCATTCACTGGGAGTATCATTAAAGGCAGTCCTCACAGCTGTCATCATTGCTACTGCCCACCAATATGTGGTGGGCATGTGTATTTGACGATTGACACATTAAAGTAAAAAACTGGCAGGAGAGTTTTGATACGTCTCAAAATAAGAACAACAGTAGGGCCTCTCAGGAATATCATAGAAGTGTTTCTTGGGTTGGATAGACTGTTGGATTAAATTTTCCTTAAGATTTATTGCATGGCTTAATTTTGAATGTGATTTATTCTCCTTTTTTGATGACTTAGAAGGTACCTGGTAACTTTACAATGCCTCAGGGTCATCATTATGAACATCCATTATTATTGTACTGATAAGCAAGCAAATCCTGGTTAATGTAAGTTTTTATTTGATAGAAGAAGGTAATATAAACCTCTTAAAAAATAACACAATAATATTGCAGGGAAGAGGGGCATCATGACAACATGGATGGAGCTAGTTCCCATACCAGTATAATTACAGATCTTTGACTTATTACAAGGATTCAAAAATCTCTTTAGTTTCGCTGCTCAAAAACTTGAATATTGAGATTGATTTTTTTCCCCATAAGATTGTTACATGAAAAACTAGGAAATAAAAACATCATCCCAATGGTTTTGATCATCTATTAGTATTTCAGTATTACTATTACAGTGATCAATGTTTTTTTTTTTTTTTTTTTTTTTTTTTAAACAAGTCATCCATTTATTGCTAAAGCATCAAGGAAACCAGTAGGATAAATGTACTAGAAGACATATTCTATATAACTCAAGTTCTATGCAACACCAAAAATTTCTGAGAGAAAAGAAAGCATGCCCAGGAGACTTTGGAAAATTAATTGAAATCATAGATTACATATCCAGAGGATTCAGTTGATCCTCAGCCAATATTCAATTTTCTGACCCTGGCCAAAAACTATTTGCAAGAGTTACTACAAATGAATTTAGAGGAAATTGTAATTTTTTTTTTCTTTTTGGATAGTTAAATGGTAAGGATCTCATCAAAATAATGACAAATGACATATAGTGACTTTCCTTCTTAGAGATTATGTTCAAATGATACAGTATCTAGGTGCCTTTGTCTAATTACCTAAGTACTATGGTGACAGAGATTTTAGAATTATGGAGATGGATATTAATAAAGGCCATGAAAAATGTGAATATTTCTCAAATATATGACAGTAAAGATAAGTAGAGATGGACGATTTTCTATCACCATGGGATACTGATCTCTTGGTTTAGAACAAGCTTCCTTTTGCCCAAAAGCCTGACAGTAGTTCTCTTGACTTTTCTGATTTTTTTTTTTATTGTAAAAATTTCAGATCATGTTTGATCACCCATAGTTTTTTAATAGATCTTCAGATATTTTTAATATGCTCCATCTATTTTTTACTTTTCTCTAGAAAGGAATCCACAGTGAAAACTCAGAAGAATGCCGAACATAGTTTTGAGCTGTTTTCCATTGAAAATGCATTAGCTATGCTATTTGGATTTTGGTAACTGGATAGCCTGTTTGTACCTTCCCTTTTCTGGCCTGCTGTCTCCTTACATAGGTATACCAATTAAAACAGTTCATGGAAGGCAGTGTCTACAAAATGATGAAAGGAAAAAAAAAACTGGTTAATTGGAGAATGTCATACAACATAATTCTCCCATCAGGGTATCAAGATGGAGGACTGTAGGAATGGGATTTTACATACATTGTCACTGGGTCATTACTTTGTCCATTGGTTTGACTAACTAGTTTTTCATTTTTGCAAAGGAAGGTTCAATTGTGTGGTGATAGTAGTGGTGATGATGAGGATACTGTCATATTGTGAAAATACTTTGATCTAAAGACACAAGATATTAATAAAACTTTAAAAATCAGTGAAATTTCAAAAACCAAAACAAAAAAATCCCTTAAAATCTTTGGGAAAAGTGATAAAAATTGGTCATCAAATCAATGAAACATCATTCATAACAAGTTGATTGATAGATGTGATATTGAATCATTATGGCTAATGAGATAGTCAAATTCAGAATTAGAGAATTAACATTGAAAAAGCATTTCCATCCTTGAGAAGAATATAAGTAAGAAGAAGAAGGTCTTTCCAAGGATTTGCCTGAGGTCACAGAAGAAAGCTACCAATTTCCATATTTCACTCTGAAAAATTCACTATTAAAACTGAATTGGAGAGCCTTCTTATCTATTTTGAACTAGCTGCAGAGGGAAAGATCTGGGAAAACTGTCTAATGAAGGAAGCTGGTGATTTTCTAACATCCTGACCAACCATGATCTTCTTCAAATATAATTATTGGCTTTGGCATTAGGCGGAAATCTCAATGGACACTTTGGAAACATTTACCCCCAAACACTCCAGTTCATGACTCAGCTTGTGTAAAATTCCTTGGGTCTGATTCCTAATGAAAGAAAAGCTGAGCTGGCAGCCTCATGTGGGGTGGGGCAAGGCTCTGACTAATCCTTACCTTTATTTTTTCTGTTAATCTTTTAAGTGCAAGAAATCTGAAGTGATTCAAGTCATATTGCTCTGCCTGAAAACTTAATCTAATTTGCTTCATGGAAAAGTATGAACTGGATAAGCTAGTAGGGCAGCCGAAAGAAGCCTCATTCATTAAGGAATGAAGTTTTTCTGTTTCCAGGGTTGAAATAATTTCGTTCTCTCCTTACATACAGGAAAACCAATGTATTGGTATTTGGTATTCTTCTGATAACTTTAAACTTGGATCTATAGCTCTAGAGAATAACATTTTCCAATTTCATGGTGAAATCATAGTTAGAAGTGAATAAGGAATATGCGGCTGATATCACCATCTAAAATTTCCTTGCTCAATGAGAAAGTTAAGTTTTTTAATCTTGCTCATTCCTTTCTGATGGAAGTAGTAGGCCATGTTTAACCAAAACAAATAGGGGAAGAGAGGGACCTGCCAACTCCATATCACCTACTTCAATTGTCTATGTAGCTAGTCCTAACCAGAAGGTAATTACATGTTCTACAGTGTTGATGGCGTCTCTTCACCTACCCCCTTTTACTAGCATATTGCACACTCCAAGGTAAAGCACATTATGTGGCTATATCTAGAGAAATCATTTAATATCAGTGATTTCCATGCTCTGGATGTTTTTTTAATCTTGTGACAAATTTAACCTCTAAGACTTAACTCCTAGCCCTGATGAGGGAAGCAGCTGGAAGAACCCATCATCTCTCCTTCTCCACCCTCTCTACCCCCAAAGCTCTGCTTTCAGTTTTACTACCTCCTGAAACTCATCTGTTTGCATTTTCAATTATCCTTTCTTAATCCTTTGAAAGAAATGTTAATCTAGATGTTGATGGAATCAGCAGATAGTGCCTTGGAAACCAGCCAAAGAAAATTTGTGACACCCAAAAGAGATTCTAGGTGACACCCTAGGGTGTAGCAAAACCAACCCTGGGAGTGGAGAAATTGTAGTTCAGTGTGAAGGAACCCTTCTGAAGTTGCAGTAGCACTCATTGCATGAAAACTCAGGAGACCTCTGGCCTGAAGCCTGGCCCTGCCATTAACAAGTAATGGGATTTAGGATCATTTTCTTATTTTTTCTAGCCTTCATCTTCTTTATCTGAAAAATACAGGAATTGGACTAAGGATCAAGTATTGCTTTAATATTTTGCAAGATTTTTTTGATTCATTGCTTTATATATTTAATTACTCAGTTTATAAAACATTTAACAAACATTTTGAATAACAGCTATCACATTCTAGTCACAATTCTAGATATGGTATACAAAGACAGACCGAGACAGTTAATTTCTAGATCCACTAAAAATCTAAATAAAGTACTTCCAACCATTAGTTAATTAATTTGAGGTAGCATCAAGGCCACAAAATATTAAAGATTTCCCAATTGTTCATAATAATAACTCCTACTAAGGTCCTCTGACATCATTCAGGCTTTATGCCATAATTGGAATGCAATTTCTTCTTATCCCCACCTATAGCATCTATTTCATACTTTTAAGGTTCAACTCAGGTGCCTCTTTCCTGATCCCTTAGATGATAATGGTTTTTCTCTTAATTTTCCCTAGAGTCTTTTATCTCCTTTGCCTATTTGCAGTAGGATTTTGTCTATCTTTCTTCCTCACATGAAATAGATTATAGGTATTTTTAGGAGAGGCTTGGTTTTGTTTTTCATTTGTTTCATGCTTGTATCCCCACTAATGTCAACCTAGTGACTTTGAGTATGAGCTTAATAAATGTTTTTGAATTTGAATGGGCAGAAATGTTCCCTTCTTTGGTAAAATCTTCTGTGTTCTTTATTGACTTTAGAGTAAGACGTAAAGAGGTGTTATCTACCTGTAAATACATGAGGAACTCACCATGATTACAGAGAAATTGAATGAATATCTAGCTGGCTAGTATTGCACTTTACTTAAGGGGTTTTTAACTAATGAATATGACCAAAAAAAAAAAAAAAAGATGGATTTTTTTGGGTTAAACTATGAATCCAAACATTCAATTAATTTCAATGAAGATTTGTTAAGGGCCTACTATGTGCTAGATACTGAACTGGGAATATAAACAAGAAAAAGATAGACAGTTCCTGCTCTCAAGGAGACTTACAAACTTACTTCAATGTATTCTTACCTAAATATAAAAATTTTGTGCCATTTTTAATTAGGCAAAACCAAATTTGTCTACTAATTTATGTACATTATTAAAACTTGAGTATATCTTGCTTTTTTTTTTTTTTTTTCATAAAGGATCTCCAACAACTCAATATCTAATTGACAGTCAATGAAGTGAATGTTCATCACTTTTTCCACATGCTGGTGAACTTGTGACCTGGAAATTAAAAATTAAAAATATCTTGTGGGCCTTCTTCAACAGCAAGTCTCCAGCTTATATAAATCTGTAGTGTAGTATTTAGTGTGTTCTAATGTTAGAAAGCTGGTCACTTGCCCATTTTCTGTATTCTTATAAAATATTTTGCAATGAAAGCCATCAAAGAGCATGTGATTTGTAAACCCTTCATTAAATAATGATTCTCAGATGGATCACTGAGTTGGGAATATTAATGTAACCAATATGTAACTAGCAAGGCAAAAAATTAGTGTCGTTTATTCATTCTCTTTCAGTCAGTCTGTCTCCCCCCCTTAAAATTTAAGTTATGCATTAGTCTTTTTTAGTCACCAGCATATCTGTCTTACTAGGCTTAGCACAAAATATATTCTGAATTGCATCTGATTTTGGAAAATGCCATTAGGGCTTCAAATGTCTGGGGCTTATAGGTGATGATTAAAGATAAAGCAAAATAGTATTCTCCAAGGTCCAGTAGCAAATCCAACAACTCTAAGGTGAGTTTTCTTCATCATGTGTTTAGGCCCTTAAGTCAGGTTTCAAGTACCTGGATTTCAGATGGGTGTGAGGAGGAGGGGTGCAGAGTCAGGTAGGGCGGAGGTACAGGCACAATGTGTTCAATAATCCAAAACCCTCTTTTGGTTGCCAAGGATTTAAATCAAGGCAGAATTCTCTGTTTTCTAGCCGGCCTCGCAGCATTTTCTGAGTGATGGAAACATTGACAGTGTGATGCTTGTCCACATTTCTTACTATTAGTCACAATAAGCAGTTTTAATAACTCAGATTAAGTCATCATACAATGACAGTCAGGGTTTTAACTAAAGGGGCTAGAGAAAGGGGAGGGAGAGGAGAGGATTTCAGAGAGAACTAGATAAGACATGTTCTTAATAGAGAGGTATTCTCAGAAGGTTTCTATTGCTAAGAAAAACAGGTTTTGAGCAGCTCAAATCTTTGAAATGCCCACTGTGGGGAACCTATGCCTTGGGATTTTACAAATGAAAAAAAATGCAAAAGAAATTTTCAAAAAGAATTTCAAGATTTTCAAAAGATAACATTTATGTGTACAAATACATATTTGTGTATATACTTTTATAATATATGATATCTATTATGTATCAATCAGTAAACATTTATTAATTACCTACTATGTGTCAAGCACTGTTGTAATGATGGGGATTCAAAAAAGGCAGAAGACAATTTCTACTCTCAAGGAACGTACAATAGAACACACGTGTATGTATACATACATATATGTATACAACATGTGCATAGGTATATGCCATGTGTGCATGCATGTGCACACATTTATATACATAGTATGTGCATACAGTACACATATGTTCATACATGTGTACACGCACACACATAAATAAATATATGCATATAACAAAGATATTCATTATGCTCAATGAAAGAAATTCTTTTCCTCTCTAAAACACCTATTTCCTATGAGCTTATCTCAGTTCAAATTCTGGCTCCAGTTCCACTACCCATTAGCAAAAGGATCAGGAAGAAGTCAGACAATATTTCTTATTTGTTTCCTCATCTGAAAAAAGGGCATGATCATGCACTAGCTGCCACCCAGTATTTTTATGAGGAAAGTGTATTATAAAGAAAGAAGTTCTTTTAAAAAGTGAACTATTAAAAATTTTCTCTTAAATCTTATCTTCCTTTTGTCCATTCTGACCTTTATATTTTATAGAGCTTGGAAACTGGGGCTGGGGAAGAGTGAAAGGCCAGGGAGAAAATCTATAGGAAGCTCATATTTTGGGAGGAAATGCGACTCATTTCAGTATATAAGGAAAGACCACAGCCCCACCTTTGGGCTGCTGAGAACTCTGAGGATCTGTGTCCCAGCTGCTAGTACTTATACCAGTGAGATCAACCTCAGGCCTGAAGCCAGAGAACCTCTCCCAGACCCCAGGCCTGGAGGAACTCTCTCTAATTGGAATATTCAAAGGCAGTCCTGATTCTATTCTGTTTAGTCCTAAGACTGAACCCCCAAAAACATCCTTTGAGAATATGGCTTTAGATTTGTGGGTTGTCTTTTATTTCCTGGTATGGTCACTGACTTGTCATAAATGACATTTCATTTAGAAAATATTTAGTCGGAAAGAAGGGAAGCATAAAAAAGCTAGTTTACCTCTCCAAAGTCCTGAATACCTTAATACTATGGACTCAGGTGGTCCATAGTATGAAATGCTGAGAAAAATCAAGGAGGCTGAAGATAAAGGAAAAGCTCTTTGATTTGATAATCATGACATCATTAGTAATCTTGGAAAGAATATTTCAATGGAGTAGTGGGAATACTATCCAAACTGGAAGAAAGAATAACTAGGACTTGGACAAAGGATAGGACTGCCCAACTATTGGAATGATGTCACAGTGGCTAGAACATTGGGCTTGAAATCAAAATCACTCTTCTTCCTAAATTCAAATCTTGTTTAAGACACTTAGAAGCTGTGTGACCCTGAGCAAGACACTTTCTCCTCTTTACCTCAGTTTCCTCATTTGTAAAATGAGCTGGAGAAGGAAATGGCAAACTACCCCTTTTTCTTTGCCAAGAAAACCCCAATGGAGTCATGACGACTGAAATGACTGATCACCAACAAGGAAAGAACCTTAGATATCATGTCAAATTTCCTCATTTAAACAATGAGGAAATTGATATAGCATATGAGCATAAAAAGCATATTCTTTTTAAAAGGTTATCTGTGATGAGTATAAAAATACTTTCATTTAACTTCCTAGTCCAAGGTCTTTGGGGAAACACTTTGGGGAAACATATTGGTAAGTATGTATGTAAAACAGAGCAAACTTTTGCTGAAGCATAAAGCCCTACCTGAAGTTAGCTATTATGTCCTGGGAGAGTCAGATATCTTTAGGACTTTTGAAATATCCAATAGACCATTATGTCCTTCTTGGCCAGGAGATTCTATGTAATATAGACAAGGGAACACCAAAGTGAATGTTGCTTATCTATTCATCAGTTCTGCAAAGGTGTCTTTATTTTCTAGGGTGTGTATAATAAATCTTATTGTCTACTGAGATAATTTATAGTTTTTATCAAAATATTGACTATTGAAATATTTATGATTTCTGAGATTTTTGTACCCTATAATATTTTTGTGGTGGAGAAAATAAATAGCTATCCTATACCTGATACTCATTGTAGAGTATTTTTCTAATTATTCTAATTCTAAAATGAATTATTTTTCTAAAAGGAACTTCATTACCCAAAATTTACAGATATTCTAAAGATGAATCAT